>NC_091582.1:23229170-23231670 GCF_042767895.1 Penaeus vannamei | reverse complement strand
CACATATTGGAGTAAATTTCATTATCATTCCCTTCTATTCCTATCCTTCTTATTTCCATCGTCATCATAATAATTACTGCAATCACCAAAGAATCTAACAATATCATTACCCCTAAAATAACCATCATCTCATTAAATAATCTCATCAACACCATTATCAAAAAGTATCATCATCGCCATTAAGAGACTATTGCAAAAAAGAGGAAAATTTTATTCAAACTTTCTCGCAATATAACACGTGTGACCTTTCAACAGCAACATCGATCTCTTGCAATGACCATAAAGAATTCATCTCGAAGCTAAGAATTTAAGGTTGATTTTGAAATACATTTAGAACAAGCTCGGCTCCTGCGGCTTGTTCAGTGTTCAATGTTTATCTATTATCGTCGTTATCATGAATAGTCTACTGAGCTCTGTTCAATGTTTATCTGTTATTGTCGTTATCAAGAATAGTCTGCTGAACTGTTTTTTTCACCAGAAAGTTCAGTGTGCATTTTCTAAATCAGAATTATGATAATGATGGAAATGATAATAGAAAAAAAAAGAATTTGACAATGAAATAATCATATTAAAAATAGCACCCGAAAAAGAAACACATAACTTTAATCAATATATAAAAGATAAATTAACAATTCCTTTTCTAACCCAGCCTTCATTTTCAAAATTTTGTTCTTATGAAAATGAATACGTTTAAATAAATATAAAGAAGGAAAAACCCGTAAATAAATCCAAATTGAAACAGAAATGCTAACTCCATTACAATATAGTCACTTTTGATATATATATATATATATATATATATATATATATATATATATATATATATATATATATATATACATACATACATACATACATAAAGACATAGTGTATACCTTGCAGACAGCTTTACGTAGACAAGATTAATGGTTAACAAGTCATTCACACTCGGGCCAATCCGTCTTCTCTTCTCCCTTCCTCTCCCTTCCTTTCTTCTCCCTTTCCTCATCCCCATTCCTTTCTTCCCCCCCCACCCCGCAGACTCCTCCCTGCCTCCCTCCCTCCCTCCCTCCCCCTTCGCCTTCTTGCCCTGGTCTCTAACAATCTCTTTGCCAATATCAGAACGAGGCGATCATCGAAACGTTAAGAAAGAGAAGAGTGGAGAGAAGTAAAGGAGAAGGAGAAGAACAATTAGAGAGGAAGATATGGAGCAGAGTTGGGTGATGAAGAATAGGAAGACGAGAATGTAGAAGAAAAAGCTGTAGATGAAGAGGAGGACGATGGGGATGAGGATGAGGAGAAGAAGAAAAGTAGAAGAAGGAGAAGGAGGAGGAGGAGAAGAGGAGAATCGAAGACATTATAGAAGACAAATAAAGAACATGATTAATATAAATATAGAAAAATAGAAGAATACAAATAAGAACAAGAAAAAAGGACGAAAACAAGAAAACGACGAGAGAGAGAGAGAGAGAGAGAGAGAGAGAGAGAGAGAGAGAGAAAGAGAGAGGGAGAGAAAGAGAAAAAAAGAGAGAGAGAAAGAGAGAGAGATAAAGAGAGAGAGAGCGAGAGACAAAGACAGAAAGAGAAAGACCGAGAAAGAGAAAGACCGAGAAAGAGAAAGATCGAGAAAGAGAAAGAAAGAGAAAGAAAGAGAGAGAAAGAGAAAGAGAAAGAGAGAAGAACCGAGAGAGGAGAGAGAGAAGAGAAAGACGAAGAAAGGAAGAAAATAAGGCCCTTTCCAACGGCCTCAGACGAACACAGCAATTCGTGTGTGTGTAATCCCTGTGGTCTGGCAATTTCGTTACGGCACGCATGAGAGGGAGGGAGGGAGGGAGGGAGGGAGGGAGGGAGGGAGGGTGAGAGGGAGGGAGGGAAAGGGGGCTGAGGAGGGAGGGAGGGAGGGAGGGAGAGGGAACTAGGGATGGAGGGAGGGGGAGGGAGGGAGAGGGAGCTGGCGAGGGAAGGAGAGGGAGCTGGCGAGGGAGGGAGAGGGAGCTGGGGAGGGACGGTGAGAGGGAGGGAGGGAGAGGGAGCTGGCGAGGGAGGGAGAGGGAGCTGGGGAGGGGCGGTGAGAGGGCAGGACGGTGAAAGGGAGGGAGGGTGAGAGGGAGATGGGAGGAAGAGTGAGAGGGAAAAGGGAGGCAAAGAGGGAGGGAGGGAAAGGGAGATGGTGATGGAGGAGGGAGTTAGGAAGAGGAGGAGGAAAAAAGGAGAGGAGAGGAGAGGAGAGGAGAAGAGAGGAGAGGAGAGAGAAAGAGAAAGAAAGAGAAAGAAAGAGAGGGGAAGACACAGATACAGAAAAAAAGATAAATAAAGCAAATTGCAGCAGCAATAGGAAACAAATGAATAAGAATAAAGACCCAAATTGCATCCCCAGACAAAGTCCTCTCCTTCGGCAAGCAATAAAGCATTACCATGTCAAAGGAACAGTATTATACAAGGCGCGTCTTTAAAATTTCTGCAACGGTGAACAGTTCCCTCTCTCGCGTTTTTTTTTTTTTTTTTCTTTCTTTTTGAGACG
>NC_091582.1:23214170-23216670 GCF_042767895.1 Penaeus vannamei | reverse complement strand
CTCCCTCTCTCCCTCTCTCCCTCCCTCCCTCTCTCCCTCCCTCCCTCCTTCCCTCCCTCCCTCTCTCCCTCCCTCCCTCCCTCCTTCCCCTCTTCCAAAGCAACGAAGAAAAGGAAGAACAGAGAAGAAGAAGAAGAGGAAGGGAAAAGGGCGACAACTGCTGGAAGGAATTAGCGTGTCATTAAAGAAAACGGGTCGAGGTCATTACCCTTCTATGAATTGCTAATCCCCGAATTCTTGGCTCGAACTCCCTCGCCCTAATCCCCCCCCCCCTCCCTCCCTTTCTCTCCCCTTCGCTGTGACCCCCCCATTTGACCCGCTTCCCTTCCCCTTTCCCTTTTCCCCTACCTTTTTTTCTCCCTCTCCCATGCCCCTTTTCTCCCTTCCCTATGCTCCCTTTTCCCCTTCCCCTTTCCCCTACCCTTTTCTCTCTTCCCATATCCCCATTTTCTCCTTCCCCTTTTCCTTTCCTTTTTTCTCCCTTTCCCATGCCCCCCTTTTCCCCTTCCCCTTCCCCCTACCCTTTTCTCTCTTCCCCATGCCCCTTTTCCCACCTTCCGCTGTACCTTTTCTCTCCCTTCCCTCTCCTTCTTTTTCCCCTTCCTATACCCCCTTTTCCCCTTTCTTTCTTTCCTCTCCCCTTTTCTCCCCTTTCCTTAACCCTTTTTTCCCCATCCCCCCTCCGCCTTTCTCCCATATTTGCTCTCTCTCCCCTGTTCAATACTCATATACCATTTTTTTCTTTTACTTCCCCCCTTCCTTTTTTATTTTCTCCATTTCTTTTCCGTTTCTTATTCTTTCCATTTGCTCATTTTTATCGTTTATGGCTCTGTTTTACTTCCTCTTTCCTTTTTTACATCTCACATTTTTTTCTTTAATATTTCGCTTCTCAATACCCTGTTTAAAAAAATACTTATATAGGCTTATCTTTTCTACTTTTACAATATACTTACACTCACTTACATTCAACTTACACGTACACATATTCGACTTGCAATTACATACCTATATTCGACTTAATCTTACACACTTATATTCGACTTACTCGTACATATATTCGACTTGCACTTACATACTTATATTCGACTAAATCTTACACACTTATAACCTTATACTTAATTTTACACACTTATAACCGTATACACACTTATAACCTAAAACTTAATCTTACACACTTACAACCTTATACATGTCTTCACCTTGTTTACCCATACACGATTCATACTTATATACTTATCAACAAAGTAATGCACGTGGTTTGCCTTTAGTTTGTTTTTGTTTGTCTTTGTTTGTTCACATTTCGGACGGACTGTTATTGCTCTTCATTTGTTATTCTCTCTGTTCTCCGAGAGGTTTATCTCGAATGCGTTCTCATATGCAGAGAGTAAAGAGGGAGGAGAGGAGGAGGGAAAGAGGGAAAGATGGAAGGAGGGAAGGAGGAGGGAAAGAGGGAAGGAAGGAAGGAGGAGGGAAAGAGGGAAAGATGGAAGGAGGGGGGAAGGAGGGAAGGAGGAGGGAAAGAGGGAAGAAGGGAAGGAGGGAAAGAGAGGGAGGGGGAAGAGGAGGGAAGGAGGGAAAGAGAGCGAGAGGGAGAGGAAGGATGGAGGGAGGGAAAGAGAGGAGGGGAAGGAGGGAAGGAGGGAAAGAGAGGGGGGGTGAGAGGAGGGGAAGGGGAAGGGGGAATGAGAGGGGAGGGAGAGAATGAGGGAAAGATAGGGGAGGAGAGAAGGAGGGTAAAAAGAGTAGAGGGAAGAGGGAGATGAAGGAGGGAAGGAGAGGGGAAGGAGCAGGGAGAGGGGGAGAGGTGGAGAGGGATGGGTAGGAAGGGAAGGGTAGGGAAGAGAGGAGGAAAGAGAGAAGGAAAGACGAAAGAAAGAGATGAAGAGAGAAAGGAGAGTTGAAGAAAGCTAGAGGGAGTAAAGGAAAGAGGGAGTAAGGACATTGAAAGATGAAGAAAGGAGTAGAGAGAGTGAAAGAAAGAGGAAAAATAAATAAAACGCCTATAAACCATCGGAAAGAAAAGAGAAGTAGAGAAGAAAAAAAAGAAAAGCACGAAGAGCAAGAGAAAGAAAGAAAAGAAAAGGAAATAGGAGAGGAAAATGGGGTGAGTGAAGAGGTGAATCAGACAAAGTGAGGATAATAAAGAGCAAAGGAACGTGATAAATGACCCCTCAGAGATAAGGGCGAGAGCGCCGTGCCTAAAAGGGAGGCGAAAGGTACGTAAAGGAAGGGACTGCGATCTGTGACGTTGTATTTTCTCTTTCTCTTTCTCTTATTCTTTGTTTGTTTCTTTCTCTTTCTTTCTCTGGTTTATTCTTCTATTTGTCTTTTTATTGTTGCTACACCCACCGAGACATAACACACCCCTAATTCTCCCATCCCACAAAAAAACAAACGAAATACAAAACAACCAACCAAACAACAAAAATAATCACCAACCAACAAACCAAACAAACCAAAATAACCCTCCCTCAAAAAAAAAAAAAAAAAAAAAAACAGA
>NC_091582.1:23206670-23209170 GCF_042767895.1 Penaeus vannamei | reverse complement strand
GCGTGGCCTCCGAACCGGTCCGCTGGTTTTAATTTCCGGGCATAACTCTCCGTCCCTCGCGCGAACTTCTGACGGCCGCCGCTTCCATTCCGGATTCTTAATGACGAGCGCTGGCCGTGGCGGGGGGGAGGGGGAGGGGGAGGGGGAAGGGGGAAGGAATGTGAGAGGAAGGGGAAGGGAGGGGGGGGAAGGGGAAAAGGGAGAGGAGGGAGAGGGGAAGGGGGAGGGAAGGGGAAAGGGGAGGGGGAAGGGAAGGGGAGGGGGGAAGGAAGGGCAGGGGGGGATAGGAAGGGGAAAGGGGGAAGGGGAAGGGGAGGGGGAGGGGGAAGGGGAAACGGAAGAAGGGAGAAAGGGAATGGGGAGGCGGAGGCGATAGGGGGAAAGGAAAGAGAGAGAAAGAGAGAGAGAGAGAGAGAGAAGGGATGGGGAGGGGGGAGGAAGATGAATGAAAAAGAGCAGGGAGTGGGGAAGGAGGAAGGGAGGAAGGAGTAGGAAGGGAGGAAGGAGTAGGAAGGGAGAGGGAGAATGGAGAAGAAGATGGGGAACGGGGAATGAAGGGGAAGAAATGAGAAGAGAGGAAGGAAGGAGGGTAGCGAAGAGGCTGGGGAAAAGGGGAGGGGAGGAAGAAGGGGGGGATTGGCCGAGGAATGGGGAGACGAAACACAGTAGATAGAAGAATGAGAACGAAAGAAGGGGAGCAGCAGATGTATAAGTGTAAAGATTAAGTAGGGAGAGAGAAGAAAGAAAAAAATAAATGTAAGAGAAAAAAAAGATGACAGACAGGAGAACAGAAGAGAACGAAGCAAATAATACAAAAAAGAGGGGATAAAAGGAAAAGGGTAAGGAAGGAGAAAACGAAAGATAAGAAAAAGTCAAGAAAAAAAACATCGAAAGAATGGGAGAAACAGGAAAGGAACGACAGAACGAGAGTATAACAAGAAGTAAGAAAAAAAAGAAAATATTATTGAAAATAGACGAGAAGGATGAAAGAAAAAAATAGGAGAATGAAGAATAAATAAATAAATTTAAGGAATTGTTTCACAATCTTCTCTGGGCTTTATCCTGTTTTTCTTCCCCCCCCCCCCTCTCTCTCTCTCTCTCTCTCTCTCTCTCTCTCTCTCTCTCTCTCTCTCTCTCTCTCTCTCTCTCTCTCTCTCTCTCTCTCTCTCTCTCTCTCTGTATTTTTTTCATTATTATTATTTTTTTTGGGGGGGCTGGCGTCCCCAAAGGCGGAAGTATAATTTCTGTATATCTTTACTTTGTCTTATCATTTAATAAAATCTATTGAATTTTGTTCCTATCTAATAGTCAGTAAAGGTTATTTTTATGCAAATACCTGTGCATTTAGCAGTTTTACATGTTATTCATTTATTCTTTTTACTACAAGCATCGCTACCGTCATTATCATTATCGTTATCGTTATAACCATCACCATAGTCCTCACTCACTATCATCACTATGACCATCCTCATCATTATCCTCACCATCATTATCACTATTCTTCTCATCACCATCACCACTACCATCATCTTCCTCACCATCATCATCATCACCATCATCCTCATTATCACCATCCAACTCGTGAGAAGAGAGAAAAAAACAAAAGAAAATAAGAAATGGTAAAGAAGGAAAGGAGAAGAGAAGAGAAAAAAGAACAAAACAAAAGAAGAAATGATGGGAAGGGAAGGGGAAGAGAAGGGAGAAAGGAAAACGAAAAGAGGAAAAGACAAAACAGAAGAAAGAAGAAAACGGAAGGGGGAGAGAAGAAAGAAACGAAAACGAAGTGTGGGAGGGACAAAACAGAAGAAGAAATGGTAGAAAGAGAAGAGGAAGAAAAGCGAGATCAGAACAAAAGGAAGTGGGAGCGTAGGTACGATTAGGGGAATAACACTCGAAGCGATAAGAAAATAAGTGCGAAAAAATATGAAAAACCAGAATATGCATATTCGCGTTGATCTGGCAGTAAATAATTAAGTGAGTGAGTAAATAAGTAAGTGTGTAAGTAAGAAAAAAGTTAGGTTGGTATGTAAGTAAGTGTAAGTGAGTAGGTAACTATTAAGTACTAAGTCATTATGCTAATTTGTATGTGAGTAAGTAAAACAAACAAACAAATAAACAACAGATAAATAAATACCTATTCATGCATTCATTCGTACTAAATTAATATGCTAATTAGTATATATGTAAGTAAAACAAACAAACAAATACATCAACAGATAGTAAATACCTATTCATACATTCATTCGTACTAATTAATATGCTAATTTGTATGTGAGTAATATGCTAATTATATAATATATAATATATATTATATATAATATGTTAATTAGTATATATGTAAGTTAAACAAACAAACAAACAAATCAACAGATAAATAAATACCTATTCATACATTCATTCGTTCATTAATTTCCTACTTACAAACCCGCACATAATAACAACCAAGACAACCTATATCTACCCTGAGAAACCAGGTCAAAGGAAGACATCCCTTGACCTC
>NC_091582.1:23188468-23190968 GCF_042767895.1 Penaeus vannamei | reverse complement strand
ATTTTGCTTTTGCGGGGATGGTTCGCAGAAAAGGGGTGGGGGGGAGGAGGGGGAATGTGCAGGTCGTAGAAGGGGGGGGGTGGAGCGACAGACACACAGAGACAGAAAAAAATTACAGACAGGCAGACAGACATACTGACAGAATATGTGTATGTGTGCGCATGTGTAGACAAAGGCCAAGAAAGAGATTGTGATAAACAAATATAGACAACCAGAGAGATAGATATATAGATATAGATAGACAGATAGATGGATAGAAAGAGAGAGAGAGAAAGAGAAAGTATAAACAAAAACCAACAAAGAAACCGCAACAAATGAACAAACAAACAAACCCAAAATATAACAAACAGACAAAGAAACCAAACAACCAGAACCAAACCAGACGTACAAACGAAGACCGAAAACCAAACTAAAAAAAAATACAACAAAAAGCAAAAACAAAGAAAAAAAAAGAAAAGAAAAAAAAAAAACAGACCAAGCATGTGTCCCTACGTCCCTGTGCTAACCCAGCCCCCTTCCTCATCCCTACCCCCCACCCCTTCACCCCTCCTCCTAAGCGAGAGTCCCATGGATAAACCAGTTCTCTTCCCCTCCTTCCTCCCCTTCCCCCTCCCCGCAACGAAGAGAGAGTCCTATGGATAAACCAACCCCTCCCCTCCTCCCCCCTCCCTCCCCTTCCCCCTCCCCTCCCCCCCTCCCCGCAACGAGAGAGTCCCATGGATAAACCAACCCTCCCCCCCTTCCCCTTCCCCCCCACCCCCTCCCCCCTCCCCGCAACGAGAGAGAGTCCCATGGATAAACCAACCCTCCCCTCCTCCCCTCCTCCCTCCCCTTCCCCCCTCCCCTCCCCCCCTCCCGCAACGAGAGAGTCCCATGGATAAACCAACCCTCCCCCCCTTCCCCTTCCCCCCACCCCCTCCCCCCTCCCCGCAACGAGAGAGAGTCCCATGGGATAAACCACCCTCCTCCTCTTCTTCCCTCCCCCCTCCCTCCACCTTCCCCTCCCCCCACCCCACCCCACCCCCTCCCCGCATACGAGAGAGAGTCCCATGGATAAACCAATCCTCCCCCCCTTTCCCTCCCCTTCCCCCCACCCCCTCCTCCTAAGCGCGAGTTCCATGGATAAACCACCCCCTCCCCCCACCCCATCCCCGCAACGAGAGAGAGTCCTCCCATGGATAAATCCACCCCTCCTCCTCCCCCTCCCTCCCCCTCTCTCTCCCTCTCCCTCCCCTTCCCCCACCCCCCTCCCCGCAACGAGAGAGAGTCCTCCCATGGATAACCAAATCCCTTCCTCCCCCACTCCCTCCCCCTCTCCCCTCTCCCTCTCCCTCCCTTTCCCCCTTCTCCACCCACCCCCCCTCCTCCTAAGCGAGAGTCCCATGGATAAACCACCCCTTCCCCCCCCTCCCTCCCCTTCCCCTTCCCCCCACCCCCTCCCGTAACGAGAGAGAGTCCCATGGATAAACCACCCCTCCTCCCCCCTCCCACCCCTTCACCCCTCCCCCCTCCCCCTCCTCCTAAGCGAGAGTCCCATGGATAAACCACCCTCCTCCGCCCCTCCCTCTCCCTCCCCTTCCCCCCACCCCCCACCCACCCCCCTCCTCCTAAGCGAGAGTCCCATGGATAAACCAGCCCTCCCCTCCCCCTCTCCCTCTCCCTCCCCGCAACGAGAGAGAGTCCCACGACCCGCCGCGAGCATCCCTGAGGAGCGCATAGGACTCCCGCCAGTAATCCTCGGCCTTGTTACGCGACTCTCGGGCTCATCCCTGAGCTCCTGCAGGATCGTCATCGAGCGCGGAAGATTGTGTGTGTGTGTGTCCTGGAGGAGGGGGAGGGAGGGGGAGGTGGAGGAGACGGGGATGGGGGAGGGAGGGAGGTGGCGGAGAGGGGGATGGGGGAGGGAGGGAGGTGGCGGAGAGGGGGATGGGGGAGGTGTAGGGGGTGGCGAAGAGGGGGAGGGGGAGGGAGGGAGGGAGGTAGCGAAGAGGAGGAAGGGGAATGGTGGGGGTATGGCGTAGAGGGGAGGGGGAGGGGGAGGAGGAGCGGAGGTGGCAGAAGGAGGGGGAGGGAGCGGGGTGGCAAAGAAGGGGAGGGGGAGGGAGGGGGGTGGCGAAGAGGGGGGGGGGGAGGGAGCGGGGTGGAGAAGAGGGGTGAAGGGGAGGTGTAGGGGATGGCGAAGAGGGGGAGGGGGAGGTGTAGGGGGATGGGCGGAAGAGGGGGAGGGGGAGGTGAGCGGGGGTGGCGAAGAGGGGGAGGGGGAGGTGTAGGGGGATGGCGTAGAGGGGGAGGGGGTAGCGAAGAGGGGGGAAGGGAAGGTGTAGGGGGAGAGTGGCGAAGAGGGGGAGGAGGGAGGGAGGGGGCGTAGAGGGGGAGGGGGAGGGGAGGGGGGTGGCGAAGAGGGGGAAGGGGAGGGGAGGGAGGGGGGTGGCGAAGAGGGGGAGGGGGAGGTGTAGGGGGGATGGTTATCCAAGGTTGCGCTCGGAGGTCTACGAGGAGG
>NC_091582.1:23163468-23165968 GCF_042767895.1 Penaeus vannamei | reverse complement strand
TTTGGCCCGAGACACTGCGCAAGTAGAGCGACCGGATGAGCACTCGCAACGCACTCGCAACGCACTCATGAGCGACCGGATGAGCACTCGCAACGCACTCATGACTTGCAACGCACTTCCTACGCGGTAGCATGTTAACGTGCGAGTGCCCAGACTAGCGAGTGACGTGCAACGTGGTGGCAAATATGCGGGCTCCGGGGCCTTCGGGTCGCCTCGTACTCGCTGTATGGGTTCGATGGAAACGGAAACCGAGCGAGCCATTGAGCGAGTGAATGAAAAAAAGAAGAGAGAAAAAGAAAGAAAGAAGGAAAAAAATAGCTCACTCGCACGACTCGCATTAAGTTGCTAGCCGCTCTTGTCGATGGAAACCAACCGTAAGATATTATAGATATGCGGACAGATTCCTTTGGGTACAAACTGTATCTATCCTTCTCACCAACTATCCATACCCACACCCACCGACACCCATACCTACACCCACCAACACCCACACCCACATTCCCACACCCACACCCACACCCACCAACACCCATACCCACACTCACACCCGCCAACACCCACAGCCACACCCGCCAACACCCACACCGGCCAACACCCACACCCACACCCCCATACCCATACCCACAAACACACACACCTACACCCTCATCCTGCCACAGCCCCCCCTCCTCACCCACACCCACAATTCTGCCCTCCCATCCTCCCACCAATTGCCCCCCCCCACGGCCGAGGCGAGAACGCGGTGTGTTTATAGCCTTATTACGGCCCATTGCATGGAAGGACGCGGAAGGACGCTCTCTCATTGCACAAGTTGCTCGAGCAGGAACGCAGGACGCGGGCCGGGTCGGGCTGGCCGGGACCCCTCGCTTTCTCTCTTCTCTTTCTCGTCCTCGTCTCTTTCTTTTTCTCGTACTCTTCTCTTTCTTTTTCTCGTACTCTTCTCTTTCTTTTTCTCGTAATCTTCTCTTTCTTTTTCTCGTACTCTTCTCTTTCTTTTTCTCGTACTCTTCTCTCTCTTTTTCTCGTACTCTTCTCTCTCTTTTTCTCGTACTCTTCTCTCTCTTTTTCTCGTACTCTTCTCTCTCTTTTTCTCGTACTCTTCTCTCTCTTTTTCTCGTACTCTTCTCTCTCTTTTTCTCGTACTCTTCTCTCTCTTTTTCTCGTACTCTTCTCTCTCTTTTTCTCGTACTCTTCTCTCTCTTTTTCTCGTACTCTTCTCTCTCTTTTTCTCGTACTCTTCTCTCTTTTCACTTTCTCTCTCTCTTTCTCGTACTCTTCTCTCTCTCTTCTTTTTCTCGTACTCTTCTCTCTCTTTTCTCGTACTCTTCTCTCTTTTTCTCGTACTCTTCTTCTTTTGTCTCGTACTCTTCTCTCTTTTCTCGTACTCTTCTCTCTTTTCTCGTACTCTTCTCTCTTTTTCTCGTACTCTTTCTCTTTGTCTCGTACTCTTCTCTCTCTTTTTCTCGTGCACTCGTTTCTCTCTCTCTTTTTCTCGTACTCTTCTCTCTTTTTCTCGTACTCTTCTTTTTCTCAGTACTCTTCTCTTATTTCCTCTTTATTTTACTTTCTCTTCCCTTCTCTTCTCTTCTCTTCTTCTTCTTCTTCTTCTTCTTCTTCTAATCTTCTTCTTTCTTCTTCTTCTTTCTTCTTCAAAATTCTTCATCTTCATCTTCCATTTCTTCTTCTTCTCTTCTCTCCTTCTGTTGACAAGGATGTTTTTTTTGTGTGTGTGTGTGTGTATGTGTGTGTGTGTGTGTGTGTGTGTGTGTGTGTGTGTGTGTGTGTGTGTGTGTGTGTGTGTGTGTGTGTGTGTGTGTGTGTGTGTGTGTGTGTGTGTGCACTCGTGTTCATTGGTACTTCTGTACGCACACATAGACAGAGAGATAAAGATCAGTAAATGCATTTTAATCCCACTATCTCAGTCAACACACAAATCACTACCACTTTGCGATGACAAAATTGATCATGATCATATTCCATCTCTCTCCCTGAACACAGCAAACACACACACACACACACACACACACACACACACACACACACACACACACACACACACACACACACACACACACACACACACACACACACTAGGAGATTTTGCTAAAATACAAGGTGTGAGTTCAGTGATGAAACATGACGAAACATAGTGGTTACAGTGAAACTTTACCAAGGACAGAAGAGAAGAATATATGACGAAAGCGAAGCATGCTAAACCATAGATAAAGCACGTAAAATAAGAATCAAAATGGTCAGATGGGTGATTATAATCCTCACCATAATCACGAGGGAGAAATGAATAAATGGAAGCAATTAAACGCATAAAGAGAACAGAGCATTTGCCAAAACTTGATCAGGAAAGATAAGCAGTGTTTCCTCTATTATAGATCATAAGAAAATTCCCGGTACCACACTTAAGGACATATAAAAAAAGAACGACAGACTAAGTAGCTCAAAAAAGGAAGGAAACAAGAGCAATAGCAACAAAAAAGAAGACTAC
>NC_091582.1:23140968-23148468 GCF_042767895.1 Penaeus vannamei | reverse complement strand
TCCGCTTTTCTGATATGCTACTTTTTTTCGTTCTCTCGATTTCTCTTTTTTTGCTTTCTCCTCCATTTTTTTCTGCTTTCTCCTTCTCCTCACTCCCTATTTCTCTTTTCTCTTTCCTGCTTCCCCCCTTCACCCCTCGGCTCTCCCCTTCTCCTCTCTCTCTCCTGCTGTACCCTCTCTTCCTTCTCGTCTTCCTCTCCTTTCTGCCTCCCCCGTCTCCGTCTTTCGGCTCTTTCCCTCCTTTTCTATTCCCCTTCCCAATTCTGCTCTATCCCTTCCTGCTCTCCCCTTCCCCCCTTTTGCTCACCCTCTCTCCTCCTCCCCCTTTCTGCTCTCCCGCTTTCTCCTCAACACCCTCCCCCTCAGCTGTTCCCAATTACCCCCTTTCATCTCACCCCTCTCTGCCCTTTCTCCACCTCCTCCTTTCTGCTCTCCCCCCATTCCCCTTCTCCCCCTTTCTCCTCACCCCCTCTCCCTCTCCCCCCCTCCCCCTTTCTGCTCTCCCCCATTACCCCTCCCTCTCTTTCTGCTTACCCCCTCTCCCCCTCTCCCTCACCCTTCCCCATTTCTGCTCTCCCCCTCCCCCTTTCCTCCTCTCCTCTCCCCCTCTTCCTCCCTCTCCCCTTCCCCATTTCTCCCCCTCTCCCTCCCAGCCCCATTCCCCTCTCTCCTCTCCCCTCTCCCCCTCTCCCTCTTCCTCTCCCTTTCTCCTTTCCTCCTCACCTCCCTCCCCCTCTCCCCCTCCCCTCCCCACTTTCTCCTCACTCCCTCCCCCTCTCCCCTCTCCCTCACCCTCTCCCCATCCCCCTTTCTCCTCTCTCCCTCCCCCACAACCCCCACCCCCCGCTCTGCCCCTTAATGATTAACTGTTGCCCGGCACGATCATCGACAGCGACCAGTCAGCAGAAAAAGGAGCAGACGAGGGTCGCGCGAGGAGAAGGAGCAGCAGCTTGTATGATTCTTTGGCTTCGTTTGTTTGTGTTCAGTGCGTTGGTGTTTGTGCTATTTTGTGTGTGTGTGTGTGTGTGTGTGTGTGTGTGTGTGTGTGTGTGTGTGTGTGTGTGTGTGTGTGTGTGTGTGTGTGTGTGTGTGTGTGTGTGTGTGTGTGTGTGTGTGTGTGTGTGTGTGTGTGTGTGTGTGTGTGTGTGTGTGTGTGTGTGTGTGTGTGTGTGTGTGTGTGTGTGTAAGCGTATATAAGTGTACACACACACACACATATATCCACAGACACACACACGCATACGCACACGCACACTCACACTCACACACATCCACACACACACACACACAAACACACACACACACACACACACACACACACATACACACATTCCAACCCTTTCTCTCTCTCTCTCTTTCTAACATTTCAACCCCCATTCTCTCTCTCTTTTTCTGATGAAACAAAATCGGTTCAAATGTAGATTTTCCATTCCCATTCCCATTCCCATTCCAAGATTCCCAATCGGAAATGGAGACGGAATCCCCGTGACATATTAGCGGCCATTTATCTTCGCGAAGGAATATAAGAATATAAGAATTGGAATTGGGAATAAAGAAAAAATAAGATGAATGGGAATAGGTAATAAAAAGCATAGGACGAGGAATGGGAATAAAAATGCTAATAAGAAAAGGAACAGAAAATGACGATGATGATGATGATGATGATAATTATGATCATGATCATGATGATGATGATGATGATGATGATGATGATGATGACGACGATGATGATAATGATGATGATAATGATGATGATAGAATAATAATAAGAAGAAGACGAAGAACAGGAATAGAGAATAAAACGAATAAAGATAAGAATCGGAATAAAGAATAATTAAATCACAGAGCAGAAGTTAAAGAAAGATTAAGAATAAGAATATATTATAGTAACAACAATAACAATAACAAGTAATAAAGAAATGCAAATAAAAAGTAATATAATGAACATTAAGAATAATGAAAAGTATAAGAATAAGAAGAGTATAAGGAAAGGGATATTCGACTCCAAATATAAAGAATATACATAATGATAATAATAAAAAATACTTGGCACATACACAAAAAATATACAAAAAAATACATAACAAAGATACATCCTGATAAATGGCATATAAAAATATACATGATACATCCATATATTATATATAAAAATAAGAAAATGTTTGCAAAACTAACTACATCATAAAAACACAGAATATGAAATAAACAAAAGCAATATGACTAAAACATATACTATAAGAAAATGATTCTTAGAATTTGATTTAAAATATATAACACATCACAATACAGTGCAAGATGATACACAACGTAAACAAAATATACAAAAATAAGAAATGCTTATACATAATATATAGATCCTACAATAACATGATAAATGGCATATAAATGTGTATGATATATACTAAGAGAAATACATAAAATAAGGAAAGTTTTGCTAAAATAAATATATAAACTTAAGAAAAATACAATATGACATAAAAAGGAATGAGACAAAGATGATTCTTTAAAATTGATATCAAATATATAACAATGCATTAAAGATTTCACTAGATTAACTGTAGTGTAAGAATATAATACATATACATATACATATACAATTATAACCAGAGAGAACGTAATAAGAATAAGACAGAGAAAGAAATAAACAATAAGAAATAAATAAGATAAATGAAAACAAAACAAACAAAAAAAACAACACACACACAAACACAAACAAAAAACAGACCAACAATAAAAAAATAAAAACAAACATACAACAGACCAGCACTAACAAGAAACAAACAAACTGCACAACAACAAGAAACAAAACAACACGGAACGGCGCCCACAGCAATAACTCCGTTCACCCAGACGCATTCCAGGGCGGGATTGTTCACAGCCTTCGTTCAGAGTTTGCGACCGAGCGCGCCCATCCCCGCCCATTGACTATGCGGGCGGCGTTCAGATCTCGCGCAGTACTTCTTGTCGCCGGTGTGGGTGGTATTGGGAAGATATGCTACGCGCTGGATAGTGGGCGGGACGGAGCACTTGGGTGGGCTGGGAATCGATGTTTTTTTTCACGTACACTTATTTATGTGTACATGAACAAACACATGTAACTACATATACACATATAGAAGCATATACTAACACATACACATACATACAAACATACACAGACGCATGTAAACACACACAAACACACACACACCCGGCCACCAAAACACATATACATACTCAACCGCAGCTCACTCTCTCGTTTCATCCCCTCACCCCTCCCCTCTTCTCTTTTCCCCTTTCCCCCTCACCCCCACTCCACCCTTCCACCAACCCTCCTCCCCTCTCCTTCTCCTCCACCCCCTTCCACCCATCCATCAACCCTCCCCCTCTCTTTCTCCTCCCTCACCCTTCCACCCTTCCACCAACCCTCCTCCCTCCCTCTCTCTCTCCCCTCACCCCCCTTCCACCCATCCACCAACCCTCCCTCCCTTCTCCTTCTCCACCCCCTTCCACCCATCCATCAACCCTCCCCCTCTCTTCTCCCCTCACCCCTTCCACTCCTTCCACCAACGCCTCCCTCCCTCCCCCTCACCCCTTCCACCCATCCACCAACCCTCCCACTCCCTTCTCCTTCTCCTCCTCACCCCCTTTCCACCCATCCATCAACCCTCCTCCCTCTCTTTCTCCCTCACTCCCTTCCACCCTTCCACCAACCCTCCCTCCCCTCTCCTCCCCCTCACCCCCTCATGCCCCCTTCCACCCTTCCACCAACCCTCCCTACCTCTCCCTCCTTCTCCTCCCTCCACCCCTTCCACCCATCCATCAACCCTCCCCTCTCCTTCTCCCCCTCACCCCCCTTCCACCCTTCCACCAACCCTCCCTCCCTCTCTTTCTCCCCCCCTCACCCCCTTCCACACCTTTCCATCAACCCTCCCTCCTCCTCTCTTCTCCTCACCCCCTTCCACCCTTCCAACAACCCTCTCCCCTCTCTTCTCCTCTCACGCCCCTCCACCCTCTTCCACCAACCCCTCCCTCCCTCTCCCTTCTCCCCCTCACCCCCATTCCACCCTTCCACCAACCCTCCCTCCTTCCTCCTTCTCCCCTCACCCCCATTCCACCCTTCCACCAACCCTCCTCCCCCCTCTCTTTCTCCCTCTCACCCCTCTCCACCCTTCCACCAACCCTCCCTCCCTCTCCTCCCCTCACCTTCTTCCACCCATCCACCAACCCTCCCTCCCTTTCCTCTTTCTCCCTCACCCCCTCCACCCATCGACCAACCCTTCCTCCCTCTCTTCTCCCTTCACTCCCTTCCACCCTTCCATCAACCCTCCCTCCCTCTCCTTCTCTCATCCCCTTCCACCCTTTCTCACATTCCTCCCCCTCCCTTTCTCCCTTCACCCCCTCATGCCACCCTTCCACCAACTCCTCCCCTATCCTTCTCCCTCACGCCTCCACCCTTTTCCACCAACCCTACCCTCCCCTTTCCCTCCTTCTCCTTCCCCTCACCCTCTCCACCCTTCCACCAACCCTCCTCCTCTTCCCTTCCCCCTCACCCTCATGCTCCCTTCCACCTTCACCACCCCTTCCCTCCTCTCCCCCCTACTTCCAAGGCCGTCTTGGAGGTCATACAACATTCACAAGAAAGTTTAAATTAGTGGATCATACCGACGGCATCAAACGCCAAGTCAAAACCAGCCACGGCCCTCTGACCCGCACTCCCAGGGGGGGGGGGGGACTCCTACTCCTATAGCTGTGGAAGGGGGAGGAGGGGATGGGGGTTGGGAGGTTGGGGGTTGGGGGATTTCGGGGAGGGGATAGGGGTTGGAGGGGTTACGGGTGGGGGGAGAGGGTACGGTTAAGGGGCTGAGGTGGGGGTAGGGGGATAGGGAGTAAGAGGGGTAGTGGTAGAGGAGGGATAGGAGTAGGGGGTTGGGGTTAGGGGTGGGGGGAGGGATAGGGGTTGGGGATGAGGGAGAGATAAGTAGGGGGGATCCTTAATCCAAGAGGAGGGGGAGGAGAAGAGGAGGTTCTAACTCTTAAGGGTGGTGGTAGGTGGGAGTGGGTAGTCCTTTACTCTTTTGGGGAGATGGGGAGATGGTGGGGAGGGGGAAGGGAGCGAGACTGTGTATACAAACTAATCTAGATCTAGACCGACATCGCGGGCATGGTGGGGGGGGGGGGGAGGAAGAGGGGAAAGAGGAAGGAGAAGGGATAGGAAAGGGTGAACAAAGGTCAGAGGGTATGAAAAGAGGATGAAGATGATGGAGAAGAAGGAGAGAAGAGGAAGAAGCGGAAGGGGGGGGAGAAGAGGAAGAAGCGGAAGGGGGGGGGGGGGGGAGGAAGAGGAGAAAAAATGGAAAGGAGAAGGAGACCAGGAAAGGCATGAAAAAGGGGAAGAGGAAGTGGAAAGAGAAGGGAAAAAGGGGAAAAGAAGGGAAATAAGAAAGAGAGTGAGATCTAGGTAGGTCATTCAGTCAAGGGTCGGGATATGGAGAGAGGGATGAGGACCGTTAAGACTTTCTCCCACTCCCTCTCCCTCTCCCCCCTTCCCCTCTCCTTCCCCCATTCCCTCTACCTCTCCCTCTTTCTCTCCTTATCCCCCCTCTCCCACTCCTTCCCCCTCTCCCCCCTCTCCTTCTCCCACTCCCTCATCCCCCTCCCCTTATCCCCCTCTCCCTCTCCTTCTCCCTCTCCTTCTCCCTCTCCCTTTCCCTTTCCTCCTTCCCTTCTCCCTCTCCCCCTCACTCTCTCCCTCTCTCACAACATAAATATGCACTTCAGGTTTGCCTATTGTACCGAGCTGCAACTATGAACCACAAAGAAGACTCCTTGATTGTGACTAGGGCTTTGGACGGAAGAAGGAGGAGGAGGAATGGAGGAGGAGGAGGAGGAGGAGGAATGGAAGGGGGGAGGAGGAATGAAGGGGGAGGAATGGAGGGGGGGGAAAAAGGGGGGAGGAGGAGAGGAGGAATGAAGGAGGAAGGGGAAAAGGAGGAAGAGGAGGACGAGGAGGAGGAGGAAGAGGAGAAATGGAAGAAGGTGAAGGAGAAAGTGAAGAAGGATGCTGATAAAGATGATGATAATGATAATGATAATGAGGAGGAGGAGGGGGAGGAAGGGGAAGGAGGATGAGGAGGAATAGGACGAGGAGGAGGAAGAGGGGGAAGAGAAATGGAAGAAGGTGAAGGAGAAAGTGAAGGAGGATGAGGAGGAGGAGAAATGGAAGGTGAAGGAGAAAGTCAGGAATGATGATGATGATGATGATGATCATATTGATGATGATATTGATGATGATACTGATGATATTGATGATGATGATGATGATGATGATGATGATGATGATGATGATGATGATGATGATGGTAATGATGATGATGATGATATGAGGAGGAGGAGGAGGAGGAGGAGGAGGAGGAGGAGGAGGAGGAGGAGGAGGAGGAGGAGGAGGAGGAGGGAGGAGGAGGAGGAGGAGGAGGAGGGGGGAGGGGGAGGGGGAGGCACAAAGGGAAGGGTCAGGGGGAGGGGGAGGAGGAGGAGGAGGAGGAGGAGGAGGAGGACGAGGACGAGAACGAGGACGAGAAGGAGGAGGGGAAGGAGAAGGAGAAAAAAAAAAAGAGGGAAAAAAAGAGAAAGGAAGAGGAGCCAAGGCGAAGAGAGACGCTGGGAGAAGGGATTACAATGCTTAATGCGTAATAAGCCAACTTGGGCGAAAATCCCCTGTAATTAGTCCCAGAACACAGCTTTGTTTGAAAGAGGCGTAATGAGGAATTCCCTTTACGAGGTGAGGCTGGAAGCGGGTACGAGGGAAGAGGAGAGGAGATGAGGGAAATGAGGATAGAGAGAGAAGGAAAGGAAGGGGGGGAAAGAGGGAAGAGGAGAGAAGAGGAGAGGAGATGAGGGAAATGAGGATAGAGGGAAAAGGAAAGGAAGGGGGAGAGAGAGAAAAGGGATGAGGGAAATGAGGATAGAGAGAGAAGGAAAGGAAGGGGGAGAGAGAGGGAAGAGGAAGAGAAGAGGAGATGAGATGAGGGAAATGGGGAGGAGAGAGGGAAGGAAAAGGGGGGGGGGAAGAGGAGAGGAGATGAGAGGAGATTAGGAAAATGAGGATATAGAGAGAAGGAAAGGAAGGGGGAGAGAGAGGGAAGAGGAGAGAGATGAGGGAAATGAGGATAGAGGGAGAAGGGAAAGGAAGGGGGAGAGAGAGGGGAAGGAAAAGGGGGGGGGAAGAGGAGAGATGAGGGAAATGAGGATATAGAGAGAGAAGGAAAGGAAGGGGGAGAGAGAGGGAAGAGGAGAGGAGATGAGGGAAATGAGGATAGAGAGAGAGAAGGAAAGGAAGGGGGGAGAGAGAGGGAAGAGGAGAGGAGAGGAGAGGAGATGAGGGAAATGAGGATAGAGAGGGAAGGAAAAGGGGGGAAGAGGAGAGGAGACGAGGGAAATGAGGATATAGAGAGAAGGAAAGGAAGGGGGAGAGAGAGGGAAGGAAAAAGGGGGGGGAAGAGGAGATGAGGGAAATGAGAT
>NC_091582.1:23133468-23135968 GCF_042767895.1 Penaeus vannamei | reverse complement strand
GCTGCTGGCCCACTCGGGATAATCAGCCAGGAAGCCTTCGGGAGAGGAGAGGGAAGGCCTTCGGGAGAGGAGAGGGAAGGCCTTCGGGAGAGGAGAGAGAAGGCCTTCGGGAGAGGAGAGGGAAGGCCTTCGGGAGAGGAGAGAGAAGGCCTTCGGGAGAGGAGAGAGAAGGCCTTCGGGAGAGGAGAGAGAAGGCCTTCGGGAGAGGAGAGAGAAGGCCTTCGGGAGAGAGAGGAAGGCCTTCGGGAGAGGAGAGAGAAGGCCTTCGGGAGAGGAGAGAAGGCCGGGAGAGGAGAGAGAAGGCCTTCGGGAAGAAGAGAGAAGGCCTTCGGGAGAGGAGGGAATGCCTTCGGGAGGAGAGAAGAAGGCCTTCGGAGAGGGAGAGAGAAGGCCTTCAGGAAGAGAGAAGAAGGCCTTCGGGAGAGGAGAGAGAAGGCCTTCAGGGAGAGGAGAAGGCCTTCGGGAGAGGAGAGAGAAGGCCTTCGGGAGAAGGAAGAGAAGAATGCCTTCGGGAGAGGAGAGGAAGGCCTTCGGAGAGGAGGAGAGGGAAGGCCTTCGGGAGAGGAGATGGCCTTCCGGGAGGAAAAGGAGAAGGCCTTCGGGAGAGGAGAGGGAAGGCCTTCGGAGAGAAGGCCACCTTCGGGAGAGAGGGGAAGGCCTTCGGGAGAAGGAGAGAGAATGCCTTCGGGAGAGGAGAGGAAGGCCTTCGGGAGAGGAGAGGGAAGGCCTTCGGGAGAGGAAAGGGAAAGAAGGCTTCTTCGGGAGAGGAGAGGGGAGATCCTTCGAGAGGGAGAGGAAGGCCTTCGGGAGAGGGGAAGGGCCTTCGGGGAGGACGAAGGCCTTCGGGAGAGGTAGGAAGGGAGGAGGACGAGGAGGAAGAGTAGAAAAGGAGGAACAGGAAGGGGATGGGAAACGAGGAAGGAGAGAGAGAGAGAGAGAGAGAGAGAGAGAGAGAGAGAGAGAGAGAGAGAGAGAGAGAGAGAGAGAGAGAGAGAGAGAGAGAGAGAGAGAGAGGCCGTTTCAGAGTCCGAGTTCAGAAGAATGGGGTGATTAGGAAGGCGAATCGGTATGCAGGTGCGAGAAAGGGAAGGGGGGAGAAGAAAGAGAAGGAAGAAAGGGAAAATGAAAGGGAGGAGGGAGGAAGAGGAAGGAGAAGAAAGAGTAGGGAAGGAGGAGACAAAAAAAGGGGGGAGAAGGAACAGGGCGAGGAGGAAATGAGGAAAGAAGGGGAAAGGGAGAGGAACGAAAGAGAAGGCAGAAGGGGAAATGGGGTGAAGAGGGAGAAAGAAGTGGAGGAGGAAACGAAGAAGAAGTGGTGAGGAGGGGAAAGGGGGGAGGAGAATGAAGGAGGAAGGGACACACAAGAGGATCAGAAACATATGTAAGGTGAGGAATGACAGGAAGACTTTCTGCTAGAGTGATTTAGGAAAATGTGGACAAGGGAGGAGAAAATTACAGAGAACGAGGAGGAGGAGGGAGTAAAGGGGCAAGTGAAGGAAGAAACTGAGGAAAGAAGGAGGAGGAGAGGGAGGAGGAAGAGGAGGGGGAGGAAGATGATGAGGAGGAGGGGGAGGAAAATGAGGAGGAGGAGGAGGAGAACAAGAACAAGAAGAAGTGGTAGGGGAAGAAGAAAGAGGAGGAGAGGAGGAAAGGAGGAGGAACAGGAAGAGAGAGTGACCCTATCAACCATCCAAAAATGGACAGAAGTGCTTATCGCATGATAACCAAAGGGCAGCTTGGCCAGGGCACTCAAAACGGCCGCGAGGGACGATAATAGATGAGGAAGAGGGACAAAGCCGGTGGAGAAACAAAGGAAGAGAGAGAGAGAGGGGAAGGAATGGAGGAAGGGAGGAAGGGAGGGTGGAGAATATGGAGGGGAAGGGATAGGGAAGAAAGAGGGAAGAAAGAGAGAGAGAGAGAGAGAGAGAGAGAGAGAGAGAGAGAGAGAGAGAGAGAGAGAGAGAGAGAGAGAGAGAGAGAGAGAGAGAGAGAGAGAGAGAGAGAGAGAGAGAGAGAGAGAAGGTAGAGAGAGAGAGATGAGAGAGAGAGGGAAAAAGAGAGGGAGAGAGAAAGAGAGAGAGAGAGAAAGAGAGAAAGAAAGAGAGGGAGAGACAGAGAAAGAAAGAAAGAGGGAAGGAAGAGAGATAAAGAGCCAACCAGACACACAGAGAAACAACAGAGAGACGAGAGAGACAGACACCACGAGTGCCAGTGCCTTATCAACAGTGCCAAAGATTGGGAGAGACCGAGCACCAGCTGGGGTCCGGCAGCTGGCATCAGTGTTAGCAAAATGAACACTTCTAAACAGGAGGAGAGCTTTAATAGAATACTTTTATCGTAATAATTATCATGATCACTGCTGAATGTTATCATTGTTACTGATGTTGTTGTCATTAGTGTTATTGCTATTGCTGTTATCGCTATTCTAGTTGTTGTTGCTTTTTGTTGGCCTTCTCGTTATTGTATTGATTTATTTTATCTTATTGCTATTCTTTATGTT
>NC_091582.1:23123468-23125968 GCF_042767895.1 Penaeus vannamei | reverse complement strand
AGGAAAAAAAAGGGGGAAAAGGGGGGGGGAAGAGAAGGAGGGGGAAAAGGAAAAAGAAAGAAAGAAAAAGGGAAAGGGAGAGGGAGGAAGAGGAGGGAAGAAAGAAGAAAAAGGAAGGGGGGAGAAGGAAGAAGGGAAAAGGATGGGGGAAAAAGGGAGGGATAAAAGGGGAAAAAAGGGGGGGGGGAAAAAAAGGGGGAAAAAAAGGGAAAGGAGAGGGGAGGAAAAAAAGAAAAAAAAGGAAAAAAGGGGGGGAAAAGGGAAGGGGAAGGAAAAGTAAGGAAAAGGGAGAAGAGAGGGGGGAAAAAAAGAGGGAAGAAAGAGGGGGGGGGAGGGGAAGGGGGGGGAAAAGGGAAAAGGGAGGGGGGAAAAGGGAAGAAAGGGGGGAAAAAAAGGGGGGAAAAACAGGGGGAAAAAAAAAAAAAAATGGGAGATAAAAAATAAAATCGGGAATAAGAAGAAAAAAGAGAGAAGAAGAGAAGAGAGAGAGAGAGAGAGAGAGAGAGAGAGAGAGAGAGAGAGAGAGAGAGAGAGAAAAAAAAAAAAAGAAAAAGGGAAAAAGGGGGGGGGGGGGGGGGGGGAGGGAGGGGGGGGGGAAAAAGGGGGGGGGGGGGGGGGGAAAAGGGAAAAAAAACCCAAAAAACCCAAAACCCCCCAAAACCCCCGTCATAACCCAAAAGGGAAAAAACGGGGGGGCTTCCCCCCCCCCCCCCCTCCCCCTCCCTCGCCCCCTTCCCTTTTTTTTTCCCCCCCCAAAAACCCCCCCCTTTTTTTAACTCCCTTTTACAACCCCCCCCTTTTCCCCCACCCCTCCCCCCCCCCTTCCCCCCTCCCCTTCCCCCCTTCCCCCCCTTTTCCCCCCATTTCCCCCCCCCCCCCTCCCCCCCCCCCCCCCCCCCTTTTTCCCCCCCCCTCCTCCCTCCCCCGCCCCCCCCCTTTACCCCCTCCCGGGCCCCCCCCCCCCCCTTCCCCCCCCCCCTGTACCCCCCCCCCCCTTCCCCCCCCCCCCCCCGCCCCCCCCCCGGGGCCCGGGAAACCCCCCCCACCCCACCCTGCCATCGCAACTTCCCCCCCCCGCCCCCCCCTTTCCCTTTCAAACCCACCTTTCCCTGCCCCCCCCAACCCCCCAAACCTCACTATACCACCAAAACATCTACAACACCTTCCCCCACCCCCAACCCCCAAACCCCATCACACTTCACACCCCCCACCCCATTACACAACCAACCCCACAACCTACCCCCCCCCCCCCCACACCCCCCCACCCCACCCCCCCCTAAAAACCCCTCCCCCGAACCCCCCCCCCCAAAAAAACCCCCCCATAAAACCCCTCCCAAAACTCCCCCCCCAAAAACCCCCCCCCCAAAACCCAAACCCCCCCTCCAAAAACCCCCCCCCCACCCCCAAAAACCCCCCCCCCCCCCCCCAAAAACCCCCCCCCCCCCCATCCCACCCCCCCCCCCCAAAAAATCCCCCCAAAAAATTAAAAAAATTTTTTTTCCCCCCCCCCCCCAACCCCCCCCCCCCAAAAAAGCCCCCCCCCAGGCCACTCCCCCCCCCCCCCCCCCCCAAAAACCCCCCCCCAAAAAATTTTTCCCCCCCCAACCCCCCCCCTTCCCCCGGGGGCCCCCTTTTTTGCAAACCCCCCCCCACCATCCCCGGTTGTCATTTCTTGCAGTTGGTCTGAAAAAAGGTTTGAAAAAAATTTGATTTCTTGCATTGGGGTTGTTTTACTTTTTTTTTTTTTTGTTTTTTTTTGTGATGATTTTTTGTTTGCTCGCTTGTTTTGTTTGTTTGCATGATTGTATTTTTTGTTTGCATGGTTGTATTTTATGTATGCATGACTGTATTTTTTGGTTTGCATGGCTGTTTTTCGCTTGCATGATTGTATTTTTGCTGGCATGGATGTATTCTTATCACCAAGTTTGTATTTCTTTCCGTTCATGATGGTATTCTCATGTTTCATGCTTGAATTTTCATCGTATGATTGTATTTCTTTCAATGGTGGCTGAAGTGAATCTCTAATGCATGATTGCTTCTAACTTAGACTGTATGATTGTATTTTGATTGCATGACTTTGTTGACACGATTGTTGGTTATATTGCATGACTGTAATTTTTCACAAATTTCATTATTGAATTTCTATTGCATAATTTTATTTCTGATCGTATGACTACTTCTTATTGCATAACTTTTTGACTGCATTACTCATCTATTCATAATCTATAATCTATTCATAATCTATAATCTATTCATAATCTACCTATTCATAATCTATCTATCTATTCATGACTATCTATTTCAACAGCATGACCATCTATTATATCTATTCATATATCATAACTTTTTTGACTGCATGACTATCTATTCTATGGCATGACTGTATTTCTTCAACCTGCAAGAGTGAATTCTCCTTGCATGACGCTATTCTAATTGCAAGAATGAAATCATAGTCCGATCCATTCCGCTTCTCAATAGCGTAATTGCAAACGTGATTGAA
>NC_091582.1:23105968-23118468 GCF_042767895.1 Penaeus vannamei | reverse complement strand
CTCACTCTATCCCTTCATCCTTCTCCTTCTCCCTCTCCCCCTCCCCCTTTCACCTGCCCCTCCTTCCCTCCTCCCTTCATCCTTCTCTTTCTCCCTTCCCTCCCTCCTCCTCTCCCTTTCCCTTCCTCCTCCCTTCCCCTCTTTCTCCTTACCTCCCTCCTCTCTCTTCCTCCTTACCTCCCTCCCTCTCCCTCTCCCTCCCTCCTCCTCCTCCCTCCCCCTCCTTCCCTCTCTCCTCTCCCTCACATCCTCTCCCTTCCTCCCTCTCCCTCTCCCTCACACCCTCACACCTTCCCTCCTTTCCCTCTCTTCATTCCTCCTTCTCTTTCTCCTTCCCTCCCTCCCTCTCCATCCCTCTCCTTCTCCCTTTGCCTCCTCCTTCTCCCTCCTTCCTTCTCCCTCTCCCTCACACCCTCCCACCTTACCTCCCTCCCTCCCCCTCTCCCTCTCCCTCACACGCGACAGGTGAACGTCTTAGCATTACTTAGAAGAACTTAAGGAGATCAGAGGTTGCCAGAGCGTGTTTATCCTCCGATAATATACTCCTTCGTCCTGTCACCACTCGCGTAGGATGGCAAGGAGGGGTGGGGGTGGGAGGAGGGGAGAGAGGGAGGGGAAAAAGACGCTATTGAAAAAGCGTCAGGAAATAGCGGGGGGGGGGGGGGAGTCGTTATGGAGGAGGGGGGAAATGCATTACAATAATAATAATGATAATAATAATAATAATAATAATAATAATAATAATAATAATAATAATAATAATAATAATAATAACATCATCAACAGCAACAACAACAATAATAATAATAATATTAATAATAATATGATAATAACAACAACAACAACAATCAACACAAATCATTTAACTAATAAAGAAAACTTAACAAAAAAAAATAACTGCTAGAAGGATAAGCATACAAGAAAAAAAAGAAAGAAATTGACAGAGAAGAAAAAAAAATTCAAAGTCCCTAAGGAAGAAAACAGAAGAAAGGGGAGAAAAGAAGAAGAAAATAAATACACAAAAGAAGCCGCAGGACAAATATAAAATAATTCTGAACCCTAAAACTTGGTGTCATATGCCTGTCATTTCTCCCGCTAAATTGCTACGTTGTATAAAATCGTATCCTATTTATCCTTTTTTTTGTCATACTATTTTTCTCTCTTATAATTCTTTTCTTTCCCTTGTATCCGTTTTTTTTTTTCATCATGCTATTTTTTCTGTTATTCTATTATTTTCCATCTCTCTTCTTTTTTTCTTTTTATTACACACTTTCTGTTTACATTCACTTTTTTTTATTTCTTTGATCAGCAATGACGTAATAATTTTTTTTGTACGAATCCAGATAAGTGCTGCTAAACCCCCCCTCGCCCCCCTTACCCCTCTACCCCCCTAGCCTTCTCCCTCATTCCTCCACCCCCCCCCCCTTATCCTCCACGTTATCATCCTAACCCGCTCTTCCAGATCCTCTACCTTCCCTTCCGCTTCCCCTCCACTCACTCATCCTTACCTCCTTCTACCTCCACCAATCCCCCACCTCCTACTTCCTCCTCCCCTACCCTATCCCCTTACCCCACCCCCCCATTACCCCTTCCTCTTTCTGCCTCCCCCTCCCGTATCTCCACCAATCCCTCACCCCATCACCCCTTCCCCTTCTATCACCACAACCCCTACCCCCTCTACCATCACCCCTACCCCCTCTCCTCACCATCACCCCTACCCCCTCTCCCTCCATCACCCCTACCCCCTCTCCCTCTCATCACCCCTACCCCCTCTCCCTCCACCACCCCTACGCCATCAACCTCCATCACTCCCCCCTTCCCCTTCTCCCCCTACCCCCCCCTCACCCATCCCAGAATAATTTTCGTCTCCAAATCGACTACATAAAAGCAGACCGACGATATTACAACAATCATTCCTTCTTCATTATTACCATTCTTCTTCTCAAACTATTGCTCTCGATACGCCAATAACAATATTCGCTTTTATTTATCTATTTATCTATCTATATTTTTTTTTCTTTAGTCTGTGCAGTGAGGTCAATAGAGCAGGTGGTGTGGGATGATCCTATTTTTGGAAAATCGAAGGCTGAATAACTATTTGTGGGGCTCTTTGTTGTAGTTATACAGTGCATAATAGTTTATTCATTATAATGCACACACGTACACACGCGCCCACGCACGCACGCACGCACGCACGCACGCACGCACACACACATACACACACACACACAAACACACACACACACACACACACACACACACACACACACACACACACACACACATACACACACACACATGCGCGCGCCCACACACACACACACAAACACACACACATCCACAAACACACGCACACGCACACGCACACACACACACACACACACACAAACATACACACACACACACACACACACACACACACACACACACACACACACACACACACACACACACACACACACAGATATAGGTAAATGAATAATCTAACAGGCAGATAGACAGACTAGCAGAGATATAAACAAACAACCAAATATTCCATAACATAGTTCGAGAAACAATAAAACAAAAAGAAAAAAAAAAGATAATAGAAGGACTCCGCAGAACAATAAAATTTTCATTTTCTGATCATGTAGAAAAATGTCTTCATTGAGGCAGAAACTTTAAAATGTGGTCGTTCAAGGGGGAAAGACAAAGGCAATAAATGATGATAATGATAATAATAATAACAATAATAATAATAATAATAATAATAATAATAATAATAATAATAACAATAATAATAATAATAATAATAATAATAATGATAATAATAATAATAATGATAATAATAATAATAATAACAATGATGATGACGATGATAACTAATAATAATAATGATACTAATAATAAAATTAATAATAATAATAATAATAATAATAATAATAATAATAATAATAATAACAATAACAACAATAATAATAATAAATAACAATAATTTAATAATAACTATCATCATTATTATCATGAAGGGAAGAGAATCATAGACACAAAGACGAGAATTATGCGAGAAAAATATATAGACAAAAACTAGATAACACTCAAACGCCCCCAGAAAGATGGATACGTGTGTGTGTGTGTGTGTGTGTGTGTGTGTGTGTGTGTGTGTGTGTGTGTGTGTGTGTGTGTGTGTGTGTGTGTGTGTGTGTGTGTGTGTCTGCGTGCCCGTATGCTTATACAAATCTGCACGTGCGCCTGAGTATGCGTATGCATATATGTATACGTATGTGTGTCCGTGTCTGCATGTACGTCCATGTGTCCACATATGCCTGCACGCGTGTGTGCTTACCGTCGCGTTCGCTTCTATACGACTTTATTTGCGCGTGTGTAAATAACACAAGCGCCGACTCCCTTACATGTAAAAGCAGGACCTCGACCCTCTAACACGCTGTTTATACCTTCCAGCCGACGGTAAACAAGAGAGCGAACAAGCCTCTAATTTTCGCCGAGTATCACAACGAGACGAGCTGCAACTTAATTCTAGGCAATTCGCTTCTCTCTAGACGAGTCCTGGGGGGAGGGAGGGGAAGGGGGAAGGAAGGGGAAGGGGGAGGGGGAGAGGGAGGAAGGGAGAACGGAGGAAAGGGAGGAAGAGAGGGAAGGGAGGGAATAGGGAGTGGGAGGGGGAGAGGGAGGAAGAGAAAGCAGAGAGAGAAAAGATGGGCTTAGTGAGGAAAGGAGGAAGGGAGGCGGAGGGGAGGGGGAAGGGAGAAGGAGGGAAAGAGGAAGAGAGAGGGAAGGAAGAAGGAGGGGGACTAAAGAATTGGGGAAGGAGGTAGGTGAAGAGGAGGGGAAGGACCAAGAGAGGAAGGGAGGGAGGGTGGAAGAGAGAAAGATGAAGGAAAGAAGAAAGGGAGAGAGAGAGGGGTGGGGAGAGGGAGAGAGAGAGAGAGAGAGAGAGAGAGAGAGAGAGACAGAGAGAGAGAGAGAGAGAGAGAGAGAGACAGAGAGAGAGAGAGAGAGAGAAAGAATGAAAGAAAACAGAGAAGAAACAGGGGAGGAGACAAGAAAAGAGAAAATTAAAGCAAAAGAAAGTGAAAAAGAAGAGAAAGGAGGGCGAGAGGGAGAGAGAGAGAGAGAAAGAAATGCTGGAGGGCAAACAGCAATCACAAGAACTTCGAGCCTAGAGTTTCTTCAACACAGCACCTATAAATAACTTCCTGAGTCTTCTGTTAATAGGAAAAACGAGATGCAAGGCGTTAGGGAGGGGGAGGGGGCAAGGGGAGGAGGGGAAGGAGGATAGGGAGGAGCAGTAGGAGGAGAGGATAGGGAGGAGCAGTAGGAGGAGAGGAAAGAGAAGAAGGGGCAGAGGGAGGAGGGGAAAGAGGAGAGGAGAGAGCGGAAGGGACAGAAGGAACGAGGGGAAAGTGGAGAAGGGGCTGAGGAAGGAGGGGAAGGAGGAGAGGAAAGAGGGAAGGGAATAGGGGGAGGGAAAAGAGGAAGGAGGAAACGCCGAGGGAATGGAGGAAGGGGAGAGGTAAAGGAAAGGGAGAGAGAGGAGAGAAAGAGAGAGATGGTGGAGAAAAAGAGGGAGAGTGAGGAGAAAAGGCGGGGAAGGGGGAAGAAATGAACGTGGGTGGGAGAAGGGAAAAGAGGGAAGTGGAGGGGACCAGGAAGGAGGGGAAGAGGGGAGGGGAGAGGGAGCACGAGCGAGCGAAGCTGTGGAAACATTTAAGGGCAAAACAACGGTAATGACAAGGTACAAAATCTTCTCTAGACTCACTGTGTCGCCTCCGCTGTCTGCCTCTCGGTCTGTCTATTTGCTTGCCTCTCTGTCTGTCTTTTTGCTTGTCTCTCTGTCTGCCTATCTGTCTGTCTGTATATTTGTTTCTCTCTCTCTCTCTATGCCTGCTCGCCTACCTTGCCCTCTTGCCTGCCAGCCTGCCTGTCTGTCTGCTTATTTATTTGTCGCTCTGTCTGTCTGTCTGTCTGTCTGTCTGTCTGTCTGTCTGCTTATTTATTTGTCGCTCTGTCTGTCTGTCTGTCTGTCTGTCTGTCTGTCTGTCTGTCTGTTTGCCTGTCTGCCGTTTTTCTAGCCAGCCAGTACCAGCCTGCCTGTCAGCAAGCCTGTCTATTTCCCTCTACCGAAACTCATTCTATCTGCCACTGTGTCTCTAAGCCCGAGTCTACCTGCTTGCTACAATATATAGAATTCCTGCGCCTAATGTCCATTAACTCCAACTTTCACCAACAAACTGCCGGCTATAAACTGGAGAACAGAGAGACCCAAGACTCCGAGCAAAAAGTGTTCACCACAATATAAAAGTTAAATGTCATGTGAATAAACGTTTCACGTGTATAAAAGATAAAATACACACGGTACACTTTGCAAAAATAAACCACGATAGAGACCAAACACGAATATTCACACACAAAGCGACGTCAAATATTACTATAACTATTTTTATTACTACCATTACTACTGCTACAACTCCTGGTTAAAAGGATGATGATTATAATAAAATCACAAATAAAATGACAATCCTCATAATAATAATGATGATGATGATGATGATAATTATGATGATAACAGTAATAACAATACCATCGATAACAATAATAACAAAACCATCGATAACAATAACAAAACCATCGATAACAATAATAACAAAACCATCGATAACAATAATAACAAAACCATCGATAACAATAATAACAAAACCATCGATAACAATAATAACAAAACCATCGATAACAATAATAACAAAACCATCGATAACAATAATAACAAAACCATCGATAACAATAATACAATACCATCGATAACAACAATAACAGCAACAACAGCAGATACCCCTCCCTACCCCCCAACCAGCGGAACAACCCCGCTCCGCAACCCCTCTTCGCCAACCGCAGTACCAGGCAGAACCACTCCAAGGGTCAGAACCGTGAACCGCGGGCGTGAGAACCAGGCAGAACCACTCCACGGGTCAGAACCGTGAACCGCGGGCGTGAGAACCAGGCAGAACCACTCCACGGGTCAGAACCGTGAACCGCGGGCGTGAGAACCAGGCAGAACCACTCCACGGGTCAGAACCGTGAACCGCGGGCGTGAGAACCAGGCAGAACCACTCCACGGGTCAGAACCGTGAACCGCGGGCGTGAGAACCAGGCAGAACCACTCCAAGGGTCAGAACCGTGAACCGCGGGCGTGAGAACCAGGCAGAACCACTCCACGGGTCAGAACCGTGAACCGCGGGCGTGAGAACCAGGCAGAACCACTCCAAGGGTCAGAACCGTGAACCGCGGGCATGAGAACCAGGCAGAACCACTCCACGGGTCAGAACCGTGAACCGCGGGCGTGAGAACCAGGCAGAACCACTCCACGGGTCAGAACCGTGAACCGCGGGCGTGAGAACCAGGCAGAACCACTCCAAGGGTCAGAACCGTGAACCGCGGGCATGAGAACCAGGCAGAACCACTCCACGGGTCAGAACCGTGAACCGCGGGCGTGAGAACCAGGCAGAACCACTCCACGGGTCAGAACCGTGAACCGCGGGCGTGAGAACCAGGCAGAACCACTCCACGGGTCAGAACCGTGAACCGCGGGCGTGAGAACCAGGCAGAACCACTCCACGGGTCAGAACCGTGAACCGCGGGCGTGAGAACCAGGCAGAACCACTCCAAGGGTCAGAACCGTGAACCGCGGGCGTGAGAACCAGGCAGAACCACTCCACGGGTCAGAACCGTGAACCGCGGGCGTGAGAACCAGGCAGAACCACTCCAAGGGTCAGAACCGTGAACCGCGGGCGTGAGAACCAGGCAGAACCACTCCAAGGGTCAGAACCGTGAACCGCGGGCGTGAGAACCAGGCAGAACCACTCCAAGGGTCAGAACCGTGAACCGCGGGCGTGAGAACCAGGCAGAACCACTCCACGGGTCAGAACCGTGAACCGCGGGCGTGAGAACCAGGCAGAGCCACTCCAAGGGTCAGAACCGTGAACCGCGGGCGTGAGAACCAGGCAGAACCACTCCACGGGTCAGAACCGTGAACCGCGGGCGTGAGAACCAGGCAGAACCACTCCACGGGTCAGAACCGTGAACCGCGGGCGTGAGAACCAGGCAGAACCACTCCACGGGTCAGAACCGTGAACCGCGGGCGTGAGAACCAGGCAGAACCACTCCAAGGGTCAGAACCGTGAACCGCGGGCGTGAGAACCAGGCAGAACCACTCCAAGGGCCAGAACCGTGAACCGCGGGCGTGAGAACCAGGCAGAACCACTCCAAGGGTCAGAACCGTGAACCGCGGGCGTGAGAACCAGGCAGAGCCACTCCACGGGTCAGAACCGTGAACCGCGGGCGTGAGAACCAGGCAGAACCACTTCAAGGGTCAGAACCGTGAACCGCGGGCGTGAGAACCAGGCAGAACCACTCCACGGGTCAGAACCGTGAACCGCGGGCGTGAGAACCAGGCAGAACCACTCCAAGGGTCAGAACCGTGAACCGCGGGCGTGCGAACCAGGCAGAACCACTCCACGGGTCAGAACCGTGAACCGCGGGCGTGAGAACCAGGCAGAACCACTCCACGGGTCAGAACCGAGCCTGCCTTCCCCGGGGCGGCGACGCGAGGTGGCAAAGAGGTTTACGGCCCCGCGCTTCGACACGAGTACGAGCGCCGAGTGCCGGGAGTGCCGAAAGTGCCAAAAGCAATGGAGTGCGGCCGGTGCGAGAGTGGTTGGCACTTCACCGGAGGGAATCCATAGATGTAGGAGTGGCACTACGTTTTTTTTTCTTTTTTTGGGGGGGGGGCAGCGAATGGCACTGTCCCTAGCGTGGGTTGCTTTTGAAGTCGGCGTGAGAATCGAAGGGTCTGAGAGAGCCATCGTTGCGTCCTCAGTGCCGGGTTCGGGTCAGGTCGCTTGGAGGTCAAAGGGAGTGCCACGAGATGTTATAGGTAATACTAGATGCTCTGTATATACCGTTTATAAGGATAAAATTCCAATGCGATATTAGAGAGATGACGACGATATAGAGGTAAGGGTTTAAAGGTGAGAATCAGGTCAGGTCATGCGGATTGCTGTGAGGTCATGATAGGTCATACTTTATATCTAATTTTATTCTGCTGTGGGGAGATGGAGAAGAAAGAAAGAAATGTAAGAATGAAATACAAAAAATCGAATGATGTAAGATACATAAAAAAAAAATAGAAAAGACGGTTCAAGAAAAAAAAACAATGAATACAACAAAAAAATCAGAAAAAATATTCAAGAAGAAAATATTAAAACCAATTAAAAATCAATCCAAAAATCAGAAACAGAAGGAAGGGGGGAGGCGGCCGTGCCAGAGGTGGACTCTCGCCAGCGCGTTGCAGGGGTTGCAAGGTCGCACAGCCGACAGAAGGGCCTGGGTGCTGCCTCTATAATGGCTTCTGATTAGCTTAAGTGATAACATTATTAGGTAAACTGGCAGAAATTTCCATACTGCGACCCCGGGAATGGCTTACCCAAGGGCTGGCGTGACTAACTCTTCGACTCGGTGACTCACGCCTGGTTGGGGGTTGGGGGGTTGGGGGGTTGGAGGGGAGTAGGGGGTGAGAGTAGGAGGGGGATGGGGAAGGGGTGGAAGGGGTTTTGTTGGGAGGGATGGGTGTGGAGGGGGAGGGGGGAAAAGGGAAAGGTAGGGGTAGAGGTGGAGGAAGAGGGGGAAGGGAGAAGGGGGGGAAGTGGAGGGGGAAATGGAAAAGGTAGAGGAGGAGGAAGGGAAGGGGGGAAAGAGGGAAGGGCGATTGAAGGAGGAAGAAGGGGTAAGTGAATGAAGGGGTGGATTAAGGTATGACGTGTAGGAGGGAAAAGGATGTGAAGGGGGGAAGGTAAAGGAAAGGGAGTGGGGTAATATCAGAAAAGGGAAGGAAAGGGGTAGGGGTCGAAGATGAAGGTTAAAGAGGATGGAAATGGGAGAAGGAAGTCAGAGAAAGAGATAGGAAGCGAAGACATAATCAGGCAGAGGAAAAGAGAGGAAGAGGAAGAGTGCGACGAAATAAAGAAATAGGGAGAGAAAAAAATGAGTTAGAAGGGGAACTAAGAAACAAGAAGGGAAGGGAAGAGGGGGAGATAAGGGGATAAAGGAGAGGGAGGGCAAAGAGGTATAAATCACCACAACCACCAAGGAGTCAGGCCGGAAATGCCTTAAAACAGGGAAGCTCGAAGAAGGAATCACGAAAAAGAAAATAACAAAATCAAGAAAAAAAAAAACAATAATAAAACGACTTTAATTAGAGGAAGCGCAAGTGGGAGTCCTTGAGAAGAAGGAACGTGAACCAAGAAATAACACGAGAAAAAAGAGGAAGGAGAATAAAGAGAGAAAGAAGAAGAACGAGAGAAAGAAGAATAACTTGAGAAAAGAGAAAGGAGAATAACGAGAGAAAGGAGAAAAACGAGAGAAATAAGAGAAACAAGCAAGGAAAATAACGAGAAAAAAGAAGAAAGGAGAGAAAGGAAAATAACGAAAGAAAGAAAAGATAAGAGAAAGGACAGAGGATTAGAGAAGTGGAGATAGGAAAGGAATAAGATTAGTCGTGAGTAATGGTAGGATTAGGTGTTGGAATGAGAGGAATATTGTGAATAAAATGAATAAGGGAGAAAAGAAGGAGAAAGCGGCGTCTCGTGTGTGTGTGTGTGTGTGTGTGTGTGTGTGTGTGTGTGTGTGTGTGTGTGTGTGTGTGTGTGTGTGTGTGTGTGTGTGTGAGAGAGAGAGAGAGAGAGAGAGAGAGAGAGAGAGAGAGAGAGAGAGACAGACAGACAGACAGACAGACAGACAGACAGACAGACAGACAGACAGACAGACAGACAGACAGACAGACAGACAGAAAGAGAGAGAGAGAGAGAGACCGTGCGTGCGTGTAAGTGAATTAATAAATATATCTACGTATGCACATACGCGTGTACGTGTGCGTATGTACGTGCGTCCGCGCGAGTTCGGCGACCGTATCCACCCTTATCTACGTACAACAAAAACCCCTCCGTCTCCGCCCACCTAAAAGAGTGGACGCCCCTACATCTGCGGGCGTGGGCGGGGTATTGGAAGGTAAATAGAAAGGGAATTGTTGTGATACCGCCGGAGCAAGCGGGGTAATGGGGAGGGATTAGCATAATGAGGGATTTATGGGGTAATGAAGAAGCTGTGAGATTATGCGAGAGAATAATGAGCGGAGCCTCGAGGTCGGCGAGGATCGAGGTCGTGAGCGGGAGGGGCGGGAAGGGGGGGAGGGAAGGAGGGAAAAAGGAAAAGTGAGAAAGAAGAAGAGAAGGAGGAGGGAAATCAGAAAAGGGAGAAAGAGGAAGAGGGGGAAAGGGAGAAAGAAGAATAGGGGAGGGGGAGAGGGGGAAAGAATAAGAGGGGAAAGAGAGAGAGAGAGGAGAGGGGGGGGAAAGGGAGAGAGAGAAGGAGAGGGGAGGAGAGGGGAGAAAGAGGAGAAGACGGGGGAAAGGGAGAGAGAAGAGGGGGAGAGGGAGGAAGAAGAAGAGGGGAAAGGGAGAGAGAAGAAGAGGGTGAGAGGAAGAAAGAAAATGAAGGGGAATGGGAAAAAAGAAGAGAGAGAGGGAAGAGGAGAAAGAAGAAAAGGGGGAAGGGAGAAAGAGGAAGAGGGGGAAAAGGAAGAAAAGATGAAGGGAATGGGGGAGAGGAAGAAAGAAGAATAGAGGGAGGGGGAGAAAGAAGAAGAGGAGGAGAGGGAAAGGAATGGGAAAGCAGAGAGCAGGAATAAAAAAGAGAAAGAAGAGGAAGAGAAGGACGAGAAAAGGGAGAAGGAGAAAGAGGAAAAGGGGAAGTGGGGAAAAAATAGGGAAGTAGAAAACATAGATAAAGAAGAGAGTCACAGATGCAATAAAATTATTCACACGAAGAATTACATTAAAATCACCTCTTCCTCGAGCACACTGATGACGCCCGTAAACATAATATCCTTGGCGGAGGTAATAAAGGTAATGATAATAAATTATAATAGTTACCCCTATTGCATAGTCAATAGGGGTAACTCTCCAATCATTAAAAATATCCTGGATGCAGAACACGATCCGGATTAGAATCTGTCCATAACGAACGAACGAACGAACGAACGAACGAACGAACTACTAACTAACGAATCAACTAACGAACTAACGAACTAACTAACTAACTAACTAACGAACGAACTATCAAAAAAAAACTATCTAACAAACGAACTAACTAAAAATCTAACTAACTAAAAAACTAAAAATCTAACCAACGAACTAACTAACGAACTAACTAGGTAACGAACTAACTAGTCAACTAACTAACAAACGAACTAACTAAAAAAACTAACTAACGAACGAACGAACTAACTAACCCAACGCTCCAAAAAAATAACACAACTTTGCCGGAGGTAAAAATCACGTGACCGGGCGGGATCTGCCCCTCCCAGCGTCCAAACACCGGCGAGACCGTCTCATTTCGGAGCGAAATAAACTCCCATTCCATCCCATTAAGGAAGTCGACAAGCCTGGGAAGAAGGGAATTCTCAAAAAAGGGGAGGAGAGAGAGGGAGAGGGGAGGGGAGGGAGAGGGAGGAGGGGGAGGGAGAGAAAGAGGGAGGAGAGGGGAGGAGAGAAGGGGAAGGGAGGAGGGAAGGGAGAGGGAGGGGAGAGGGGAAGGAGGGAAGGAGGGAGGAGAGGAGGGGAAGGGAAGGGGAGGAGAGAGGGGGAGGGGAGGAGGGAGGGGTGAGGGAGGAGGAAGGAGGAGAGAGGGAGGGGTGAGGGAGGAGGAGGAGAGAAGGAGGGAGGGAAAGGGGAGGAGGGAAGGGAATGGATGGATGGGGTGAGGGGAAGTGGGGAGGAGGGAGGGGGTGAGGGAAGAGGGAGGAGAGAGGGGAAGGGGGAGGAGGAGGGACGGGGGGAGGGGAGAGGGGAAGAGGGAAAAGGGGAAAAAGACAAAAAGCGAAGGAAAATGCCACTCCGGTAGCGTTGGCAGGCCTGCGCGCGCCAATATAGAAGGACGAAGGGGACCCCGTGAGCGCGTCTGCCAGAAGGAAGGGGGAGAGGGACTTATTGGCCTGCCACTCACGCCCGGCAGGTGTCCGTCACCAGCATGAAGGAGGCGATGCAGGAGACGACGACACGCCTTCTCCCTCTCCTCCCCTCGAGATTTCCCCCTCGAGTCTCCCCCCCTCTCCTTCCCCCCCTCTATTCCCGTCCCCTTTCCGTCGGTTTCAATGCCATTTTCTTTCCATTTTCTCTCTTCTCTTTTTCTCTCTCTGTCTTCTTTTCTTTGTCTCCTTCCTCGCCCTTCTTGCATCTCCTCTTTTCGCATAGTCTCGCCACTTTTTCCCTCTTCTCTTCTATCAACATTTAACGCCTCCTCCTTCCCCCTACTCCCCCCCCCTCCCTCCTATCTCCTTCCCACTCTCCCCCTCTCCCCCGTCTTCTCTCTTATCTCCCCTTCCCATTCCCCTCCATGTCCTCTACTCTCATCTTTCCTTCCCTCCTCCCCCTCTTCCTCATTCTTCCACT
>NC_091582.1:23093468-23095968 GCF_042767895.1 Penaeus vannamei | reverse complement strand
CACTAAGCTCTCATAAGCGTACAAGCAATAACCAAACTCAACAATCATTAGTCTTCTATTTTCCTCAATAAAGTTTTTTTTTCCATAAGCCTATCAACAACCACCAACCTCTCATAAGTCCTCTAACAATAACCAAATTCAACAATAATTAATGTTCTATTATTCTTATTACATCTTTCTTTCCTTCTCCATAAGCCTATCAACAACCACTAGGCCTGATAAGTGTTCTAACAATAACCAAATTCAACAATCATTGTTCTATCATTCTTATTACATTTTCTTTCCCCATAAGCCAATCAACAACCACCAAGCTCTCACAATCACACAGACAACAATCAAACTCAACAATCACCAATCTTCTATTTTCCTTATTACATCTTTCTTTTCCTTCTCCATAAGCCTATCAACAACCACTAAGCCCTCATAATCATACATACAATAACCAAATTCAAACCAAATTCAGCAATCATCAATCGCCTATTATCCACATTATTATTTTTTACCATAAGCTTATCAACCACTAAGTTATAATAATCACACAAACAGCAATCACACTCTTCTATTTTCCTTATTACATCTTTCTTTTCCTTCTCCATAAGCCTATCAACCACCACTAAGCCCTCATAATCATACAAACAATAACCAAACTCAACAATCATCAATCTCCTATTATCCTTATTAGTTATTTTACCATAAGCTTACCAACAACCACCAAGCTCTCACAATCACACAAACAGCAATCACACTCTTCTATTTTCCTTATTACATCTTTCTTTTCCTTCTCCATAAGCCTATCAACCACCACTAAGCCCTCATAAGCGCACAAACGATAATGAAGCTTTTACCGCATTCCGCCCGTGCTCTTCGCCGCCCGACCGCCAGCTTATCCCCAGCATCTTTGGCTTCCGTCTTGGAGGATATGATGGTCTTTGCTCATAAGCGCACAAACGATAATGAAGCTTTTACCGCATTCCGCCCGTGCTCTTCGCCGCCCGACCGCCAGCTTATCCCCAGCATCTTTGGCTTCCGTCTTGGAGGATATGATGGTCTTTGCTCGAAATTAAGGATGAGATGGCTGCTGTTGGTTGTTTTGTTTTGTTTGTTTGTGTGTGAGTGTGAGTGTGAGTGTGAGTGTGAGTGTGAGTGTGAGTGTGAGTGTGAGTGTGAGTGTGAGTGTGTGTGTGTGTGTGTGTGTGTGTGTGTGTGTGTGTGTGTGTGTGTGTGTGTGTGTGTGTGTGTGTGTGTGTGTGTGTGTGTGTGTGAGGGAGCGAGAGAGCGAAAGAGAGAGAGAGAGAGCGAGAGCGAGAGAGAGAGAGCGAAAGAGAGAGAGAGAGAGAGAGAGAGAGAGAGAGAGAGAGAGAGAAGGGGGGAAAGTGAGAGTGAATGAGTAAGTGAGTGAATGAATGAATGAATGGGCTAGCGAGCGAGCGCGTGCATGCGTGCGTCAGTGCGTATATATACGCCTATCACCCAATCACCCATTTTCTGCCTATCACCCAATCACCCATTTTCTGCCTATCACCCAATCACCCATTTTCTGCCTATCACCCAATCACCCATTTTCTATGTGCCCCACACACATAAAAGGGGAAACTCACTTAGATCAAAAGTCTGATTAGCGATGTCGATTTTCAATTTTTCTTCTTCGTTTCTTTTTCTTCCGAACAATCATACTCCTTCCCTCGCTCCTCCTCTTCCCTCGCTCGCACGACTCAAGTTCCATTAGCATATTAGAAATGCAACAGCCTGGATCATGGCGGCACAATTTAGCACGATTACTAGTTTTAATTTACCTAAAGGAAGAGCCGATTCCAACCCCCTCCCTTCCTCCCTCCCCCCTTAACCCCTTCTTCACTTCCCCCCCCTTCTCCCTTCCCTCCCTCCTCCTTTCCCTCCCCCTTACCCCTTCTCCCTTCCCCTCCTCCTCTTCCCCCTCTCCCCTTACCCCCTTCCTCCCTTTCCCCCTCCCTCTCCCTCTCCCTCTCCCTCCCCTTAACCCCCTTCCTCACTCCCCCCCCTCCTCCCTTCCCCTCCTCCCTCCTCCCCTCTCTTAACCCCCTACCTCTCACTCCCCCTGTTGCCTTCCCCTCCTCTTTCCCTTCCCCCTCACTGCCTCTTAAGCCCTCCTTTCCTCCCCTTCCTCTCCATCCTTCCTCCCCCTCCTCCTCACTCTCCCCCTTAGTGTCCCCCCTCTCCCCCCCTTTCCCTGCTCCCCCTCCTTGTGTTCCTCCTCTCTCTCCTTCCCCATTAATGTCTCTCTCTTGTGTTTGCCTTCCCGTCTCCCCTTTCCCCTCAACTCCCCTCCCTGTGTGGCCCTTTCCTCTCTCTTCACTCTCCCCCCCCCCCCTCTTCTGTTCTGCTTCCCTTAACACTATTTACTTCTTCTCTCCATACCCCTAACCCCCCTGTCCCCTGCCCTTACTTCTGACCCCCCCCCCCTCTTCCCCTGCGTCTTCCACTTCCCTACTTCCTTCTTTTTCACATTCCCTTTACTTATTCT
>NC_091582.1:23069261-23079261 GCF_042767895.1 Penaeus vannamei | reverse complement strand
AGAGAGAGAAGGGGGGAACGAGGGAGGGAGGGGGGGAGGGAGAAAGGAAGGGAGGGAGAGAGAGTGAGAGAGTGAGAATGAAAGAGAAGGAGAAAGACAAAGACAAAGACAAAGCTAAAAAGAAAGAGGAAGAGAAAGAGAAGAGAAAAAGTCAGGCGGAAAAAATACAGACAAGCGAAAGAGACGAGGAGTACAAAGATAACGAAATATACAGAGAAAACACTTTGATGTTTTTCGCTTGAATATATTACGGTAAAAGCATCGTATTTCCTGAAAATACGAAGAGGAGGAACCTTTTTCAGAGCCTAAATGTACACAATATGTGTGCATTAGTACATGTAGAGTACATTTGCTCTGGCTGTGTGTGTGTGTGTGTGTGTGTGTGTGTGTGTGTGTGTGTGTGTGTGTGTGTGTGTGTGTGTGTGTGTGTGTGTGTGTGTGTGTGTAAATATATATATATATATATATATATATATATATATATATATATATATATATATATATATATATATATATATATATATATATAAGGCTATTCGCATAGGTCTACAAAGCTTACGCGACACACACACACGCACGCACAAACACACCACCCACCAAGCCTTCGCGAAGAAACAGACCACCAAGGGTGAAATTCGCAGCTTAAATCTATGCAAAATAACCCGTATGCTACACCCCGCCGATCGACCTTTCGACTGCCGCCTCCTCTCCGTCTTCCGTAAGGCATATGCCCGAACCCATTGAAAATCTATGCATTAACGAGGTCGATGAATTTGCCATGTTATCACCACCCACGTATATCGGTTGGGAGTGAGGAGGGGAAAGGGGTTGATGGGGGGAGGGGGAGGGGAAGGGGGTTGATGAGGGGAGGGGGAGGGGATGGTGGGGTTAGGGGGAAGAAAGGTAGGAAAGGGGGGGTTGATGAAGGGAGGGGGAGGGGATGGTGGGGTTAGGGGAGGTGAGGGGAAGGGAAGGGGTTGGTGGAGTTAGGGGAGGGGAAAGGGTTTGATCAGGGGAGGGGGAGGTGAGGGGAGGATAAAGGGGGGGACGAGGGGGGCAGAGGAGGGAAGAGGGAGAGGGGAAAGGTCGTTGATTAGGGGAGGGAGAGGGGAGGTGAAAGGAGGGGAAAGAGGGACGTTGAAGGGAGGTGAAAGGGGTGGTGGTGTTAGGGCAGGGGAACCGGGGTGCAAAGAGGGGAAAGGGGGAGGAGGTTTGGTGATGGGGAGGGGGTTGGAGGGATGAATTTATCGTTGCTATTAACACCCACGTCTATAGGTTGGGGTGAGGAGGTGGTGGGGGCATGGGGTTGAAAGGAGGGATGGTGGTGATGGTGAGAGGATAGAAGGGAGGGAAGAGCTTAAGGGAAGAACGAACGAAGACAAGGACAGAGTAAAGGGGGGAATAAAAAGAAGGGACAAAATTAGAAAAAAGAAAGATAAAACTAGAAGAGAAAGAATAAAGATAACGGAAGCTAGGGAACAAGGGAAAGGCAGAAGGAGAGAAAAAGATGGAGAACTGGGAGTCGGAATGTGACAAAAGAGAGGGGAAAGAGAACGAAAAATTCCAGGGGGTAGGGGTGGGGGGGGGGTAAAAGGGGGAGACGGTATTTGTCGCTATTCGTAATAAGGCTGTATTGACATGTTTACACCCGTGTGTATCAATAAGCTATTCCACGCTGCCTGTATGTTTAGACGCACGCGTGTATGTATACGCGTGTTCGCCAATCTCGATCGATTAACAAATAAAACAAATAAAAACCTAAAAATTAATAAAATAATAAACCTACAAGAAGCTAAAACTCCGCGAATCAACGAACGGACGAATGAAAAAGCACACCAACAAATTAACACAACCGGAGGAAGGGGGAAGAAGTAATCACACAATAAAATAAAACCTAAAAAAAAAGAAAAAAAAAACTAAAAAGACCCGAATTAACAAACGAACGAATAAACAAACACACCAACAAATTACCACAACCGGAGGAAGGGGGAACAAGCAATCACACAATAAAGCCTAAAAACCAAATAATATTAATAATAATAATAATAAATAATAATAATAAATAATTAAAATTTAAAAAAAATAAAAAAAATAAACTAAAACGCCCCAAATTAACAAACAACTAAACAAACACACCAACAAATTACCACAACCCGAGGAAGGGGGAACAAGCAATCACACAATAAAGCCTAAAAACCAAATAATAATAATAATAATAATAATAATAATAATAATAATAAATAATAATAATAAATAATTAAAATTAAAAAAAAATATAAAAAAATCAACTAACACGCCCCGAATTAACAAACAACTAAACAAACACACCAACAAATTACCACAACCCGAGGAAGGGGGAACAAGCAATCACACAATAAAGCCTAAAAACCAAATAATAATAATAATAATAATAATAATAATAATAAATAATAATAATAAATAATTAAAATTAAAAAAAATAAAAAAAATCAACTAAAACGCCCCGAATTAACAAACAACTAAACAAACACACCAACAAATTACCACAACCTGAGGAAGGGGGAACAAGCAATCACACAATAAAACCTAAAAAAAAAAAAAAAAAAAAAAAAAAAAATTATAAACAAACAAACAAACAACCACCCCAACAAATTACCCCAACCGGAGGAAGGGGAACGAGCAATCACGGGCCGAGAGCGAGCCCGACCGGCGACGAGTCATTCGTCATGCACAAGAGCACCGGGTCGCGCGGAGCCTCCCGGCCTCGGCGCTCACAGAAAATGGGAAAAGTGAAAAACGAGGTAATTTTCTTGAGTAACTTGATATTACGAGCAATTATTTTCAATGCTCTGCCTCCTAAGTAGGTATTTTTCATTTTCAACTTTCTTTTTTTCTTTAATAACATACTGCCTGAATATGGAAAAACGCTTATTACTTCGTGGTTATTTTCTACTTTACTTATTACTCTGTCAACCGGTCACATGCGCACTTAAGCACACACACACGCACGTATACATATAAGTGTATTTATAAATACATACACAAGCGCACTATAAATATATATACATACATATATATATATATATATATATATATATATATATATATATATATATATATATATATGTATGTATGTATATGTATGTATGTATGTATGTGTGTACATATATATATATATATATATATATATATATATATATATATATATATATATATATATATATATATATATATGTATCAACAACAAAGATGCATTCCAACCGAAAGCGCACGCATTCCAAAACAGCCTCCATCTTTTTCGTGTCGCTGGCTCTCTATAAAAAAAAAATAGGCCTATGAATGTTCCATTATCAGGCCTGTTTTTAATCACAATTTTTTTTCAGAAAAGGTCGAAGACAAAGATGGCTAATATTTCTTTCTCTTTCTTTATTCATTCCTTCATTAACGACGGAGGACAGAAAAAAACATATGCATATAATGAACAACACGACCAGACCATCCAGGACGAATTGAGTAATTTTGAAAATATATCAACAACGAAAATTTATATGAAGGTTGAAATAAGTTGGATTTAAATTGTCTGAAATATTAGGCAGTAGAGATTATCTGTGATTTGAAGCTCATGGTTATGATATTGTCTGAAAGAATGGTTGGTTGGTCGGTCGGTCGGTCTGTCTGTCTGTATATCTGTCTGTCTGCTTCTCTCTCTCTCATTACGGCTATCATCGTTATTGTTATCATTATCATCATCGGCATTACTTTCATTATTACTATCCGAATCCATGATTTTTTTTTTAATGATTGCATCAGTCACCCTTATTGTCTCAAGTGAGGTATGCGTTTTCTGAGTGCTTCTAGTCATCATCCTCATCATTATCATTACGAGAAACAGGATTCTTAAAACCAGGCCTATACAACATTACATTTCCAAAATATAATATACCTAATACAGTAATAACATAATCATCATCAACATTTTCACCAAGACCAATATCAGAATAAGTATCACCATCACTGACAATAACAACAACAACATTTCAACCCACTGCAACAATTACTCTCCCCCCTTAGCCTCGGGGTCTGTCTGGCTGCACAACTATACTTCAGGAATCGTATGCTAATGGTTTTCCATTAACCAGCAAGGACCCGACCACCCTGATGATAATGTCAGTGTCACGGGGAGGTGGGGGTGGAAGGGCGAGGGAGGGGGTGGAGGTGGAGTGGAAGGAAGAGGGAGAGGGGGTGGAGGTGGAGGTGGAGGTATAGATTAGGGGTGGAGAGGGAGAGGGAGTGGAGGTGGAGGTGGAGGTATATATTAGGGGTGGAGAGGGAGAAGGGAGAGGGGGAGGAGGTGGGGGTGGAGGTATAGATTAGGGGTGGAGAGGGAGAGGGAGAGGGGGTGGAGGGTTGAGTTGTATGTAGAGGTAGGGGTGGAGAGGGAGAGGGTGTGGAGGTAGGGGTGGAGAGGGAAAGGGGGTTTAGGTGGTGGTAGAAGGGAGGAGAGGGAGTGGAGGTGGAGGTGGGGGTGGAGAGGGAAAGGGAGATATAAGGTTAAGAGGGAGGTAGAGGAGAAGGGGAGGGGAAGAGAGAGGAAGGGCAGGGGAGAGGAGGAGAGGAGCGTTAGAAGCAGAAGGAAGTTAGAGGAAGAAGATAATGGCACAAGCGAAGATAACGTAGAAAAAACGAAACAAAGAAATAATGAAAAAAAAACAGAAACCCCCCAGAAAAATCAAAGAAAAAAAAGAGAAAACTCAAAAACCAAAAAAAAAAAAAAAATGAAAGAACACGATAAAAGACGCCCAAAAACCGGGTACGAAAGGCCATGAAAGGTACATCGCAAGAACAGAATTTCATGCCACGAACAGCATAATTTCCGAGGATCATTTAGTTAAGCCTAAGAAGCAGCCTCTGTGACTATTACGGATATTAGGGCCTGAAAAAAGGGGGGATGGGAAGGGGGAAGTTGGGTAAAAAGAGGGAAAGATAAAAAGGGGGAGGGAGGTAGGGACGGGAATAGGGAGTGAGAATGGGGGGAGTGAGTGGAGGGAGGGGAGGGAGGGAGGGAGGGAGGGAGGGAGGGAGGGAGGGGGGGATGGGGAGAGGGAGGAGGGAAGAGGGAAGAGGAAGAGGGAAGAGGGAAGAGGGAAGAGGGAAGAGGAAGAGGAAGAGGGAAGAGGAAGAGGAAGAGGGAAGAGGGAGGGAGAGAGGGAGTGAGGGAGGAGAGAGAGAGAGAGAGAGATAAAGAGAGAGAGAGAGAGAGAGAGAGAGAGAGAGAGAGAGAGAGAGAGAGAGAGAGAGAGAAAGAGAGAGAGAGAGAGAGGGAAGAACAGACGGGAGGCAGAAGCGAAGCATGGAACGGAGGGAGAGAAGATGCAATGAAGAAAGGAGAGAAGGAGAAAGAGAGAGAGGAAAAGAAGAATTATAAATGGTGTATAGAGATAGATTGATAGAAAGGTAAGTAGATAGATGGGCAGACAGATAAATGAATAGAAAGAAAGATTGATAGACAGACAGACAGATAAATAGAAAGAAAGGTAGACAGACAAACAGACAGACAGACAAACAAACAATTCCAAACCCCGAGACCCAATGAACAAAAAACGAAACATTAGAAAAAAAAAGAAAAAAAACACACACACAATAAACAAAAGAAACCCAAACCAACGGAGAGGATTGGAATCTTCGAGAACCGTGAAGACAGGATCTCAAAAAGCGATGGCCTCCTCTCGCCGATCGTCTTTTGCTCTCCGCGACGGAACAAAAGGCGACCGGCGAGAGGAGGCCGTCGGAGGCCCCGCCCGCCGGCGACGACCCGCGCCCGGGGACGCGTTTGGCCGCGCTTCCGCCTCGGCTTCTTGCTCGAATGAGGGAGGGAGAGGGAGGGAGGGAGGGAGGGAGGGAGGGAGGGAGGGAGAGGGAGGGAGAGAGAGGGAGGGAGAGGGAGGGAGAGGGAGAGGGAGGGAGGAGGGAGGAGGAAGGGAGGGAGGGAGGGAGGGAGGGGAGAGAGAGAGAGAGAGAGAGAGAGAGAGAGAGAGAGAGAGAGAGAGAGAGAGAGAGAGGAGGGAGAGAAGAGGAGGGGGAGGAAGAGATGGAGGGAGAAACTGGGGGAATTGGGAAGAAATGAGGAAGGAGAAAGGAGTGGGGATTAAGAAGGGAAGATTGCATTTTGAAAGAGAAAGGGAATGTGGGAGGAAAGGGGAAGGAGGAGGAGGAAGGAGGAGGAGAAGGAGGAGAGGAGGAAGAGGAGGAGGAGGAAGAAGAGGAAGAGGAGGAGGGAGGAGGAGGAAGGAGGAGGGGAGGAGGAAGGGGAGGAGGAGGAGGAAGGGGAGGGAGGAGGAGGAAGGGAGGGGGAGGAGGAGGAGGAGGAGGAAGGGGAGGAGGAGGAGGAGGAGAAGAGGAGAAGAAGAAGAAGAAGAAGAAGAGGAGAAGGAGAAAGAAGAGGATGAGGCGGAGGAGAAAGAAGAAGAAGGGGGAGAGGAGGAAGAAGAAGAGAATTAAGAAGAAGGAGTAAGGAAAAAAAAGACCCAAGTCCCTCCGACGCAGCTTATAGAAAATAACGAAAACTGACAAATACGAAAAAGAAAAAGGAACGAAAAGAAAAAAAAACGAAGGAAGGGAAACTTTCAGTTGGGTACAAACTTTTACAAGGGTGACGAGCCAAAGGAGGAGTGGGGAATAGGGGATAGGAGGGAGGAGGAAGTAAGAGGAGGGGGGAGGGGGAGTAGGCAGAGGTTGGCTAGATCTTCCCTTTTTAAAGTTTTTGAGAGTCCATCGAAACCTGAGCCAGATTACATCAAATGTGTTTATATATAATAATAAAAAAAAATTTCTTCTTCTTCTTCGAAATGGATTATCACCGAAAACGAAAAAAAAATTAATAATAATAAATAAATAACACGGGATTTCCTTCTCCCCAAATTACCATCATTACTTCCGCATCAACGACGCTTCACCACTATTCCAAATTAGATTAAATTTGCAATCATTCCCATTTAACTTTGACTTGTGGAGAGGTGAGCAGGAAACAGGAAGCAAAGTGTATTTCTCCCAAACGAAGAGACGAGTTTGAGAAGTTCATTTAACTTATCATGTCACAGCTTACAACTGACTCATCTTGCTTTTGTAAGTTTGTGAGCCACCCTGTAAAGATATAAGCACTCGCCAACGCATCATAATTCATCTCTAATTCGCTGTATATATCAAAACTTTATTATGATATGTCTGATGTTATACCACAGGATGATGTGCTTCTGTAGCGCAATATATCAAAACATTTCACTGTAACTTGACGGAATTGCCATTAAAAAAATTCTGTAACGTGCAGTATATCAAATTTCTACTGTAATTTATTGTATCTCAATATTTCCTTTCCTTGTTTATCAACATTCTGCCTCTATTTCATCATTTCTCTCATATCACTTTCTATACAGATATACACCCTCTTATATATACAAACAAGTTTATGATCTCATTGAAACTTTCAAAAACCTTATAAAAAAAGACTTATTAGACTCTATAAAAAGAATTTTTCTACAGAAGACAATAAATTCTGACGGAAGATGAAAGGCCGAAATCGAAATGGAAAAGAGAGTTGTATATCCTTTTCAAAAGTGAATTCCTGAGTACGGTTTTTATTACTACTTATTCAAAATGCTGGCCGCTTTGTTTTTCTTCTTTCTTTATCGGTGTATAAATATATATATATATATATATATATATATATATATATATATATATATAATATATATATATATATATATATACACACATATATATATATATATATATATATATATATATATATATATATATATATTCATATGGAAAAAATTTGTTTTTTTTTATGCCTACTCTTTATTTTTTTCCTCAATTTATCTATACCAACTTTCGTCTCCGTCTTTGTCTGTTTCTTTCTCTTCCCCCTCCCATTCTCCTCCCTCTTCCTCTCAACCTCTTTCTTCATCTTCATCTTCCTCTTCCTCTTCCCCTTCTGACTCTCCCTATCCCCCTTTCTCCCTTTTTTCCCTCCTAAGTCAGGTTATACAAGTGCATCATCCTTTTCTTCAACTAATCCAATAGTAATCAGATAAATACCTTAACAAAGTATTATCCAGTCTCCCTTTTCTATTTCTTATCAGTTCTCCTTTTTCTTTTCCTTCTTCCCTTCAAGTTTCGATCGGAAAGCCTTTGAATGGGAATCAATCAAATAACTTATTATATTCTCTTTATTTACTCCGTTATCCTTTTCTTTTTTCTAACCCTTGTTCGCTTTCGTATTTCCCTTTGATCACTGCTATTATTATCATTTTGGTCATTACCTTTATTTTTTTCTTTCGTTACCTTACTCAATACATCATCATCATCATCTCTCTCTCTCTCTCTCTCTCTCTCTCTCTCGCTCTCTTTTTCTTTCTCTCACACACACATACACACACACACACACACACACACACACACTCTCTCTCTCTCTCTCTCTCTCTCTCTCTCTCTCTCACTCACTCAGTCTCACTCATTCACTCACTCACTCCCCTGCTCTCCCTCTCTTGTTACGCTTTTACCTTATTTCATTTTTCCAGATTACATTTCATCACAACAACAACGCAGACAAACAGACCACCGGATAACAACCAAATACTAACAATCACAGACTAACGACCTAAAAACCAACTGCTAAATACTAACAAAACAACGATACAAAATCCAACCACTAGACCAAACAACCCAAAAAGACTTAACCAGATAATAACCAAATGACCAATGACCCAAACACTGGGGGGGGGTTAAGCTTCAAGACAAACGGAATAAAACAACCAGATAATAACAACCAAATGAACAATAACCAAAAAACTGGCAAAAGCCCCCCCCCTAAAAAAAAAAAACGAATCAACCAGATAATAACAACCAAATGACCAATAACCCAAACACTGGCAAAGAAAAAACAACAAAAAAACGAATCAACCAGATAATAACAACCAAATGACCCATAACCCAAACACTGGCTAAAAAACAAAACAAAAACGAATCAACCAGATAATAACAACCAAATGACCAATAACCCAAAAACTGGCAAAAAAAAACGAATCAACCAGATAATAACAACCAAATGACTCACAACCCAAAAACTGACAAAAAAAAAAAAAAAAAAAAAAAAAGCCCAAAACAAACGAATCAAAATCTTCAATTTCCGTCGGCGTAACGGCGGTAATTCGGCCGTTCAATCCCCCCTCCCCCTTCCCCTCCCCCCTCCCCATAATACCCATCGAGAGCTGCGTGAGTTATAAGCAAACGCCGGTGATTGCGCCCGGACTCTCCGCGTCGATTCGCACTAACAATGCAAAACGTTGCGTGGGGAAAAAATCTATTTCCAAATAATGGTAAATAAAGGGCTTTATTCATTCATTTATTTCTGTTTTCTATCCGGGACAGCCTGTCTGCTTTAAAGGTTGGTGATGACAGCTTTCGCATGCTCGTCTCTTGCTAATATGTTTCTCTCTCCAACTACCTCACTCTCACTCTCACTCTCTCTCTCACCCTTTCCTTTCTTCTCTCCCTCCATCCCATCTTTCCTCCTTCTCTTCTACTCTTTCACCTCCCTTCTCCCTCTATGTTCCTCCCTCTCCTCCTTACCGCTCTATCCTTCCCCCTTCCACCCCTCCCTCTCCCCTTTCAACCTTCACCTTCACTCTCTCTCCCTTCTTTCCCCTCCCTTTCCCCTTTCTCCTTCCCCCTTCCTTCTCACCCTTTCTCCTCCCCCTCTCCCTCTCTTTCCCCCTCCCCTTCTCCTTCCCTCCTCTCCTCTCCTCCCTCCTCCCCCCACTCCCCTCTCCTCCTTCCCCCTCCCTCTCCCCTCCTTCCCCCTCTCCCCTCTCCTTCTCCTCCCCCTCTCTCCCTCTCCTCCTTCCCTCCCTCCTCCTCCCCCTTTTCCCCCTTTCTTCCCTCTCTCTCCCCACTCCCCCTCCCCTCCCTCTCCTCCCTCCCTCCCTCCCTCTTCTCTAAAGCCTCGCCACCAAAGCCGAGCGGA
>NC_091582.1:23056761-23059261 GCF_042767895.1 Penaeus vannamei | reverse complement strand
TCTCTGATGCTGCTTCTCCTTTCTTCTTCTTTCTTTCTTTCTTTCCTTCTTCTTCTTCTTCTTCTTCTTCTACTTGTTCTTCTTCTTCTTTCTTTCTTCTTTCTTCTTCTATCTTCTTCTACTTCTATCTTATCTTTTCTTTTTCTTTTCCTTTTTCTTCACCTTAACCTCCACCCCCATCTCCTCCTTCTCCTTCTTTTACTCCTTCTACTCCTTCTCCATCTCCATCTCCCTCCACCACCATCACCTCTACATCCCTCCCTCTCTCTCTCTCTCTTCCTCTTTCCTTTTCCTCCTCTTCCTCTTCCTCTTCCTCTCCCTCTCCACCTCCACAAACACCACCACCTCCACCTCCACCTCCACCTCCCTATTCCCCTCCCTCCCCACCTCCACCTCCACCACCACCTCCACAACTTCCACCACCACCTCCCTTTCCCCTCCACCTCCACCTCCACCTCCACCTCCACCCCCACCTCCACCACTTCCACCACCACCTCCCTCTTCCCCTCCACCTCCACCTCCACCTCCACCCCCACCTCCACCTTCTCCTCCTCCTCCTCTTTCTTCTCCTTCTTTTTTTTCCCCCGAAGACAGAGATCTTAGGATAGCAGTAGTTCTAAGCCTTCAAGAGAGTTACCGAGCCAAGACTGCGGCTCCTTTGATCTCGGGCGACTTTTACCTTCGAGGGAAATCGGAAAGGAGGGAAGGATGGAGGGAATGAAGGAGGGGGAGGGAGAGGAAGGGAAGGATGGAAGGAATGAAGGAGGGGGAGGGAGGGAATGAAGGATGGAGGGAATGAAGGAGGGGGAGGGAGGGAGGGGGGAGGGAATGAAGGAGGAAGGATGGAGGGAATGAAGGAGGGGGAGGAAGAATCAGAAAGATGAGAGGGAGGGAAGGAGAGGAGGGAGGGAATGAAGGAGGGGGAGGGAAGGAAGAGATGGAGAGAATGAAGGATGAAGCTAATGAAGTAGGGGGAAGGGAGGGAAGGAGAGAGGAAGGGAATGAAGGAAGGGGAAAAGAGGGAGAGAGGGAGGGAGGGAGAGTGGGAAGGAATGAAGGAGGGGGAAGGGAGGGAATGCAGGGAGGAAGGGGAGGGAAGGATCGAGGAAGGGAATGGAAGAGAGGGAGAGGGAGTGAGTGAAAGGATGGAAAGAAAGACATGAAGAGAGAGAGGAGACAGAAAACAAGTGAGGGGAAGGATGGAAGAAAGGAAAAGAAAGAAAGAAAGAAAGAGAGACACGGAGACAGACCGGAAGTGAGGAGAGGACAGAAGAAAGAAAGAAAGAAAGAAAGAAAAAAACAAGAGAATAAAGTCAAGGAGAGAGGAGAACACATAGATCAGAGTAGATAGATAAAAGAACACTTCCTCTGACCCATCGATTTATCTATCTGACCCTTTATTAATAAGTTTATCATCCTCTCTATCTCCGTGTGTGTGTGGGGGGGGCAGGGGGAGCTAGGGGGAAGGAGGATTGGCTTAGAAGAACGATGGAACGACAAGATAATGACTTCCAAGAAGGGATTTTTTTTCTCTTTCTTTTCTTCTTCTTCTTCCCTCTCTCCTCCTCCTCCTCCTCCTTCTTCTTCTTCTTCTTCTTCTTCTTCTTCTTCTTCTTCTTCTTCTTCTTCTTCTTCTTCTTCTTCTTCTTCTTCTTCTTCTTCTTCTTCTTCCCCTCCTCCTCGTCCTCCTCCTCCTCCTTCTTCTTCTTCTTCTTCTTCCCCCTCTCCTCGTCCTCCTCCTCCTCCTTCTTCTTCTTCTTTCTTCTTCTTCTTCTTCCTCTTCCCCCCATCTTCTCCTCCTCCTTCCTTCTTCTTTTTCTTCTTCTTCTTCTTCTTCTTCTTGTTCTTCTTCTTCTTCTTCTTCTTCTTCTTCTTCTTCTTCTTCTTCTTCTTCTTCTTACGTATGTATGTATGTATGTATGTATGTATGTATGTATGTATGTATGTATGTATGTATGTATGTATGTATGTATGTATGTATGTATGTATGTACGTATGTATGATGTATGTATGCATGTATGATGTATGTATATATATATGATGTATGTATATGTATATATATATATATATATATATATATATATATATATATATATATATATATATGATGGTTGTATGTATGTTGTATGTATGCATGCTTTATGTATGTATATATGTTTGTATGCATGTTGTGTATATGTATACATCCATGCTGTATGTATGTATGTATGCATGCATGCTGTATGTATGTATGTATGATGTATGCATGTATGTATGTATGTATGTATGCATGCATGCTGTATGTATGTATGTATGTATGTATGTATGTATGTATGTATGTATGTATGTATGTATGTATGTATGTATGTATGTATGTATGTATGTATGTATGTATGTACGTATGAATGCATGTCGTATGTATGCATGTATGTATGTATATGTATGTGTATGTGTATGTGTATGTGTATGTGTATATGGTGTATGTGTACGTGTATGTGCATGTGCATATGTATATGTGTAT
>NC_091582.1:23044261-23051761 GCF_042767895.1 Penaeus vannamei | reverse complement strand
CTTCTTCCTTCCCTCCCACCCTCCCTCCCACCCTCCCCTCCTCGTCCTCCCTCCCTCCTCTGATCTCCCTCCCTCCTGCTTCCCTTCCTTCCTCCCTCCTTCCTTCCCTCCCTCCTCCCCTCCCTCTCACCCTCCCTCCTCGTCCTCCCTCCTTCCCTCCCACCCTCCCTCCTTCCCTCCTCCCTCCCTCCCTCCTCCCTCCCTCCCTCTTCCCTTCCTCCCTCCCTCCCTCCCTCCCTCCCTCCCTACACGCAAGCACACATACACAAATACACACAGGGAAAACAAACTACACCCAAGTCGGCCTTCATCTCGAGTGCGTTACGATCTTGCTAAACACTACATACAGGAGAAGGAAAACATGAAGAGGAAATAGAAAGAGATAAATAGACGATGGAAGGAGGGCGAGGGAGTGGGAGGGAGAGGAAAACATGAAGAGGACACAGAAGGAGATAAATAGACGATGGAAGGAGGGCGAGGGAGTGGGAGGGAGAGGAAGAGAAAAGAAAAAAAAGATGGATAGTGAAGAAGGACGAACAGGAAAAAAGTAGAAGGAAAAAGGAAGGGAAACTGAGAAGATGATGAAGAAAAGGGAGAATTCACGTAGAGGAAAGGAGGGAAAACACACCATATGAAAAAGAAGAAGGAAGAGGAGGGAGAGAATGAATACAGAATAGAGGAATTGAAACAAGGAAGAATGCACGTATGATAAGCGAGAAGAAGAAGAAAGAACAAAAAAGATGGAAAAAGAAAAGAAAAAGACGAAAAAAAGAAGAAGGAAAGAAAGACAAGAACAAACACAAACACAAAGATAAATCGAAAACAAGTAACAATAAGAAAAAAACAGAACAAGAACAAACACACACAAAATCATCAAAAACAAATAATAAGAAAAAACAAAGAACAAGAACCAATAAAACACAAAAATGAAATGAAAACAAATAGTAACAATAAGAAAAAAAAAAACAGAACAAGAACAAACACAAAAATAAAAAAAAAAACAAACACCAATAAGAAAAAAACAGAACACACGAGCAGAACAAAACACAAAATAAATAAAAAACAACAAGAACAAGAATAATAAATAAAAAAACATACACCAATAAAAAACATACACCAATAAGAAAAAAAAAACAGAACAAGAACAAACACACACACACACACATAAAAAAAAATAAATAAATAAAAAAATAAAAAACAAGACGCACCAGATCCCCGACTTCCTCAGTCGCGACCAACCGAGATAAACAGGAGCAGCGGCGACTTTCTCTCATGTGCCTAATGTACCGGCTCGGAGGAGGGAGACGTCGCGAGGGAAACAAGGGGGGGAGGGGGAGGGGAGGGTAAGGGAGAGGGAAGATGCCCACGCGCCGGCATAGTTCGTGGGGAATGCATCCTTATGTACACAACGGGACGGGGGGGGGGGGGAAGGAGGGATGGGGAAGGGTGAGGGGGGGAAGGGGAGAGGGAAGGAAGGAAGGAGGGACGGGGAGGGGGAGGGAAGGAGGGAAGGAGGGAAGGGGAGGGAGGAAAGGAGGGAATAAGGTTCCCCTTTCTGCTCTTCCTCCTATTATTTTTATCAATATTATTATTATTATTAATATTCCTTCTTCTTCTCTTCCTCTTCCTCTTCATCCTCTTCTTCTTCTTCCTTTTCCTCTTACGCTTCCTGCCCCTCCCCCTCCCCCTCCTCCTCCTCCTCCACCCTCCTCAACCTCCCACCCCCCGCCTCCTGCCTTAACCTCCCCCACCTCCTCCTCCCCTCCACCTCCTCCTCCCACCACCTCCGCCTCCCCCCCCTCCTCAACCTCCTCCTCCTCCACCACCTCCCCCTCCTCCTCCACCACCTCCACCTCTTCCTCCCCCCACCTCCTCCTCCCTCCACCTCCACCTCCCCCACCTCCTCAACCTCCCCCTCCCTCCTCCCCACCTCCTCCTCCCTCCTCCTCCACTTCCCCACACCACCACCTCCCCAACCTCCCCCTCCCCACCACCTCCACCACCTCCTTCTCCTCCTCCACCTCAACCACCTCCCCCACCTCCTCCTCCACCTCCACCTCCCCCTCTTCCTCCTACTCCTCCTCCTCCTCCTCAACCTCCTTCCCTTTTTCTAATCCTCTTGAATCCGCCAGAGAGCCACTTATCAATCAAGATATTTTATAACTCAACTCGGCAGTCTCTCTCCTCCTTTTCCCTTTTCCTCTCCTTCATCAGACTCTTCTCTTTCCTTTCCACTTTTAACCGCGTCTGCCTCCTCATGTCTTTTAAATCTTACTTAAGCATGATCATTATAATCATCTTAAAGTATTCTCGTTCTTCTTTTTTCAACACTCCCTCTCTTCCTCTTACTCTTCCTCTCCCTCTCCCACACCCTCTTCCTCTTACATCTACTCTCCCTCACCTCTCACCACTCCCACTCTGCCTCCCATTCTCCCTCTCTCCCCCCTCTCTCTCTTTCTCTCTTTCTCTTTTTCTCTCTCTCTCTCTCTCTCTCTCTCTCTCTCTCTCTCTCTCTTTCTCTTTCTCTCTCTCTCTCTCTCTATCTATCTATCTCTCTCTCTCTCTCTCTCTCTCTCTTGCCCTCTTGCTCTTTCTCTTGCTCTCTCACTCTCTCTCTTGCTCTTTCTCTCGCTCTCTCTTTTTCTCTCGCTCTCTCAGCTCTCTCTCTCGCTCTCTCAGCTCTCTCTCTCGCTCTCTCAGCTCTCTCTCTCGCTCTCTCAGCTCTCTCTCTCGCTCTCTCAGCTCTCTCTCTCGCTCTCTCAGCTCTCTCTCTCGCTCTCTCAGCTCTCTCTCTCGCTCTCTCTCTCGCTCTCTCTCTCGCTCTTTCTCTCGCTCTTTCTCTCGCTCTTTCTCTCTTCCTGTCTCTCTTTCTCTCTCTCTTTTTCTCTCTCTCTTTTTCTCTCACTTTCTTTCTCTCTCTTTCCCTTTCCCTTTCCCTTTCTCCTTCCCTTTCTCCTTCTCTTTCTCCTTCTCTTCCTCTTTCCCTTCTCTTTCCCTTCCAATTTCTCTTTCTCTCTTTCCGCTTCCTCTTCCCCTTCCAATTTCTCTTTCTCTTTCCCTTCCTCTTCCACTTCCAATTTCTCCTTTCTCTTTCCCTTCCCAATTTCTCTTTCTCTTCCTCTTTCCCTTCCTCTCCCCCTTCCAATTTCTCTTATACTTTCCCTTCCTCTTCCCCTTCCAATTTCTCTTTCTCTTTCCCCTTCCTCTTCCCCCTTCCAAATTTTCTTTCTCTTTCGCTTCCTCTTCCCCTTCCAATTTCTCTTTCTCTTTCCCTCCCTCTTCCCCTTCCAATTTTTCTTTCTCTTTCCCTTCCTCTTCCCCTTCCACTTTCTCTTTCTCTTTCCCTTCCTCTTACCCTTCCAATTTCTCTTTCTCTTTTCCTTCCTCTTCCCCTTCCAATTTCTCTTTCTCTTTCCCTTCCTCTTACCCTTCCAATTTCTCTTTCTCTTTCCCTTCCTCTTCCCCTTCCAATTTCTCTTTCTCTTTCCCTTCCTCTTCCACTTCCAATTTATCTTTCTCTTCCCCTTCCAATTTCTCTTTCTCTTTCCCTTCCTCTTTCCCTTCATCTTCCCCTTCTAATTTCTCTTTCTCTTTCCCTTCCTCTTTCCCTTCCAATTTCTTTCTCTTTCCCTTCCCCTTCCAATTCCTCTTTTTCTTTCCCTTCCTCTTCCCCTTCCAATTTCTCTTTCTCTTTCCCTTCCTCTTCCTCTTCCTCTTCCTCACCCTCTCACCATTCACCCTCTTGCCCTCTTCCTCACAGCCAATCACTGTCTCTCTCATCCCCTTCTCTTCTCCCATTTCGCGGGCTTTGTCTCTCCCCTCTTCGCAGCACGAGGGGAAGACGAGGGGAAAGAGCGTGAGCGGAAGAGGAACGAAGAGGAACAAGGAATAACGTGATGTATGGGGAGGAGGAAACAACTCGGAAATGTGTCGGCTTATTAGGCCCGGTGTACGCTGGGATTTGGCGTTCCTTTAGAGTTTGCTGCCGGCATTTTCTTCTTATTATTCTTCATCTTCTTCTTTTGCTCCTTCTTCTGCTTCTGCTTCTTCTTCTTCTTCTTTTGCTCCTTCTCCTGCTTCTTCTTCTTCTTCTTTCTTTATTTTTTTTCTTTCTTTCTTCATCTTCATCTTCTCCTTCTCCTTTTTCTTCTTTTCCTTCTTCTTCTTCTTATTTTTATTCTACCATTTCTTCTTCTCCTTCTCCTTCTTTTCTTCTTCTATTTCTCCTTCTTCTTCTATTTCTCCTTCTCCTTCTTCTTTTCCTTCCTTTTCTCCTTCCCCTTCTCCTTTTCCTTCTTCTTCTTTTCCTTCTTTTTCTCCTTCCCCTTCTCCTTTTCCTTATCCTTTTTTCTTCTTTTTCTTCTGGGTGGTGGAGGGGAGGGGGGATTGCGTGTATTACAAGTATAAATACAAATATCAATATATGGATGGATAAATGAAGAAACGAATGAATGATTATATACATAAATAGATAGACAGACAAATGAATCAACAAATCACGCGTAAAAAAATAATAATAAATAAAAATGAAATAACAAATAAAAAAAGATAAACTAAGGATCAAAAAATAATTTTAAAAAAATGAGTAAGTAAATAAATAAATACATAAACATAGATAAAATAGCGTAAAATGGGAAGAAAGAAGAGCCCAACAGGTGGCATGAATAAAAATGAATAAATAAACAAACAAATAAACAAACAAACAAATAAATAAACAAACAAATAAATAAACAAATAAAACGGATTAATAACCGAAATTTCAAAAAAAAAAATAAACAAATAAACAAGACATAAAGGAGAAATCCCAGCCCAGCATCTGACAGGTGGCATGAGGACGGAGCCAAGAATAATCAACGACCAGCTGAGACGACGCCCGTGACAGACTGACGCCCTCGGGCCATCTCCTCCCTGCCGTCTGCGTCTGATGGATCGTCGGCCAGCGATGACAGGCGTCTCTCTCCCTCTCTTTCTCTCTTTTTTCTTTTTCTCTCTTTTCTCTTTTTCTCTCTTTCTCTCTTTTTCTCTTTCCCTCTTTCCTTTCTCTTTCTCTCTTTTTCTCTCTTTCTCTCTTTTTCTCTCTCCTTCAGTCATTCCTGTCCCTCTACTTTTCTCTCTCCCTACTCCTCTTTCTTTTCCTCCCTTCCTTTCTTCCTTTCTTTATTCCCTGCAACTTTTCTTCCCTCTTTCTATCCTTCCTTCCTCTCTCCAAGACAGACAGACAAACACACAGATAACTTGCGAAACAAACAGACACTAAGAAAGGGGGAGAGGGAGAGAGAGAGAGAGAGAGAGAGAGAGAGAGAGAGAGAGAGAGAGAGAGAGAGAGAGAGAGAGACCGACAGAAATACATACACACATGCCAACACACACAAACAAAAATACACACACATACATACAGCCCAAGCCAAACACAACCAGAGCCAGTGCCCCGCCATCTCTCAGGTCGCAGGTACAGGTACACAAGACCTGAATTCCATGAGCGTGGAGATTTATTGCCCTGAGACCTGGATAAGAGACAGAGCTGCAACATGCAATATCAGGGGTACCCGGGACTAAGGTTTAGTTGCTACCTGCCTGTTGCAAATTCTGATTTACTACACATACTTTTATACATGCGTTCGTACTAACACACACAAACAAACATACACACACATCCATACACACACACACACACACACACACACACACACACACACACACACACACACACACACACACACACACACACACACACACACACACACACTGTACAGAAACACATACAATACATACATACATACATACATCCATACACACCCATGCATACCCATCCATACACAAGAAAGGCAGGTCACATGTACCAACCATTACAGGTGTATATATACCCTTCTGGTAATGCAAGTAACCGGTTACCATCCTCCTCACTCTCTTTAGCAACACCCTCAACACGTTGAAAAATTCACCGAGTATTCGCAGAATGAAGCGCAAGTAAGCGAGGGAGGGAGGGAGGGAGGGAGGGAGGGAGGGAAGGAAGGAAGGAAGGAAGGAAGGAAGGAAGGAAGGAAGGAAGGAAGGAAGGAAGGAGGAGAGAGGGAGGGAGAGAGGGAGGAAGGGAGGCAGGGAGGGAAGGAGAGGGAGAGAGAGGGAGGGAGGGAGGGAGGGAGGGAGGGAGGGAAGGAAGGAAGGAAGGCAGAAAGGAAGGAAGGAGGGAGAGGGGGAGGGAGGGAGGGAAGGAAGGAAGGAGGGAGGTAAGGAAGGAGGGAGGGAGGTAAGGAAGGAGGGAGGGAGGCAAGGAAGGAGGGAGAGAGGGAAGGAGAGAAGGAGAGAGGGAGGGAAGGAGAAGAAATATTTCTTTCACTCCCATCTTTCATCCCTCGACCACAACCCACTCGGAATATATAACAGACAAGCTACTCCATCTACTTATTGCTCTATCTACCTTATCATTCATCTCTTAATTCCCTTATTAGCCAGAGACTTACCTTTTACTTTGGCTAGATCTACCCAAGGAATAGTTTAGTTATAAAAGCTATAACCCAGAGACATACCTTTTACTTTGGCTAGATCTACCCAAGGAATAGTTTAGTTATAAAAGCTATAACCCAGAGACATACCTTTTACTTTGGCTAGATCTACCCAAGGAATAGTTTAGGTATAAAAGTGTGTGTGTGTGCGTGTGTGTGTCTGTGTGTCCGTGTGTGTACCTCGACACTAATCCAATCCGTACAAATCACACCATGCCATCTCCCCGCCGTCTGTACCAATCCCCAGCCCAATCTCAGATAGATCTCTCCCCGCCGCCCCCTCCACCCCGCCCCCTTCCATGCCCTAAACCATCACCCCCCCCCATAACACTCACCCCCCATTCCCCCACCGCCCCCTCCACCCCCCATACCCCCCTTGCCATCACCCTCCACCCCCAACCCCCATGCCCCCACTCACACGCCATGCCTCCACTGCCATCACCCCCCCAAATGCCCCCACTGCCATCACCCCCCACCCCCAGCCCCATGCTCCTACCGCCCCCTCCACCCCCCTTCCATGCCCCCCTCCGCCACCGCCCCCTCCACCCCCATGCCCCCACTGCCATCACCCCCCTTCATGCCTCCACCGCCCCCTCCACCCCCATGCGCCACTGCCATCTACCCCCTCCCCCCCCCGCCACCGCCTCGTCCGCACAATCGCCGACGGATCGCATTTCCGAAGGCGAGGCGTCGGGATGGTGCGCCTCCCCCGCTTCCGTCGGGAAAGGTGGCGCTTCCTCTTGTCTCTGGCCATCTTCCTCTTTCTTTTACGTCTTTCGCTTGTTTTTGTTGTTTTTTTTTTGCTCACTTTCTTTATCTGTTCCTTTTTTTTTTCTCTCTCTCTCTCTTTGGTAATTTATTTTCTTGTCTTTTTGTCTCTCACTTTCACTCTCCTTCTTCCCCTTTTCCCTCTCCCTCCCTTTCTTCCCTTTCCTCTCCCTCACCCTCACCTTCGTCCTCTTTCTCCTTCTCTTATTCTTCTTCTTCTTCTCTATTT
>NC_091582.1:23031761-23036761 GCF_042767895.1 Penaeus vannamei | reverse complement strand
AGGAGGAAGGAAGAAAAAGAAGAAGAAAACGAAGAGGAGAAGGAGAAGAAGAAGAAGAAGAAGAAGAGGAAGAAGAAGAAGGAGGAGGAGGAAGAAGAAAAAGGACTAAAAGTACTAACAGTAGTAGTAGCAGGAGGAATAACCGGAAAAGGAAGAAACGGACCACGCAAAGAAGACGGAGGAGGAGGAGGAGGAGGAGGAGCAAAGGGCGACGAAGGAGGAGGCGCCCCTTTGAGAGCAAGGGCGCACTCCCTTTGAGGAGATCCGAGCAAAGAGAAGAACACTCAAGAACAGAGATAAGACGCCATGATCTCATGATTATGTTTCAAAGGCTTTCGAATGAGAGCAAAGGAAAGTTCGCAAAAATAAGGCATTTGCCCTCATGCAAAGGAGCATAATGGACACAGACACAACGCAACTAAGTGGATGAGTATTGGTGTAAGTATATGTATATGTACATAAGATATACTTATATAGACGCACACACTGTATGTGTGTGTGTGTGTGTGTGTGTGTGTGTGTGTGTGTGTGTGTGTGTGTGTGTGTGTGTGTGTGTGTGTGTGTGTGTGTGTGTGTGTGTGTGTGTGTGTGTGTGTGTGTGTGTGTGAGAGAGAGAGAGAGAGAGAGAGAGAGAGAGAGAGAGAGAGAGAGGGAGAGGAGAGAGAGAGAGAGAGAGAGAGAGAGAGAGAGAGAGAGAGAGAGAGAGAGAGAGAGAGAGAAAGAAAGAAAGAAAGAAAGAAAGAAAGAAAGAAAGAAAGAAAGAAAGAAAGAAAGAGATAGAGAGAGAGAGAGTCAGAGTGTGTATGTATGTGTGGGGGGGGCGGTTTATCAAAATTGTGCGAGGCCCAATCTAATGAATATTCATAAATACCGACCTACATATACACAGCAATACTTTTTTGTGAATGTGAACTCGCCCCTACACACCCAGAGATCTGCTGAAAAATGAAAGTCCAAAACACCCTCACACGCACACCCATCGCCAGCCTCCTCGTAAACACAACAACACGAGATGAAAAAGGAGGATGTGGGCGGAGTCTGCGAGGGGAGGGGGGAAGGGGAGGGGGAGGGGGTGGGAGAAGGGGAGGGAGAAAGGGAGGAGGAAGAGAGGTAGGGAAGTCGTGAGGGAGGAGGGAAGGAGGAAGAGGGGGAAGGAGGGGAGAGGTAAGAGGAGGAGGGGAAAGAGAGGGAAGGAGAGAGGGAGAGTAGGGAAATATGAGAGGAGGAAGGGAAAGGAGAGAGGATGAGGGGAAAGGAGAGAGGATGAGGGAAAGGAGAGAAGGGATGAGGGAAAGGAGGAGAGAGAGAGGAAGGAGAGGGGGAAAGGGAGAGAGAGGAGGGAGGGGAAAAAGAAGAAGAGAAGGAGGAGGGAAAGGAGAAGGAAGAGGAGAGAGGAGGGGGAAAAGGAAAGGGATGGAGAGAGATAGAGGAGGGAAAAGAGACGGAAGGAGAGAGGAGATGGGAAAAGAAAGGGAAGGAGAGAGGAGATGGGAAAAGAAAGGGAAGGAAGAAGGAGGAGGAGAGGAAAGGAGGGAGGAGGAGGAGGACGGGAAGGAGGGAGAAGGAGGGAGGAGAGGAAAGAAGAGGAAAGCCATGGGGAAGGAGGGGGAGGGGTGGGGAGGAGCCACGAAACGATGTGTTGCGGCGGATACGCGAAGCTCATGCAATATGCAACTTTGATACAGTTATATCAGAATATTTCGGCTCTCGATAGACATTCAAATTTCATGCAAAATCCTCACGGGGAAGATAGATATTATTTTCCTATCATTATCTTCTTCTGCGGAGAATGATCAGAGGGGAAAATAGGGGTTGGCGTGGAAGGAGGAGAGCTGAGAAAGGGGAGATAAGAAGGAAGGAAGGAAGGAAGAAGGGAGAGAGGAGAGGGCAGATAGGAGAGGAGAGAGGGGAGAGGAGGGAAGGAAGAACGGAATAGCGGAGAGGGAAGAGACAAGTGAGGAGAGAGGGAAGAGGAGGGAGAGATGATAGGAATTGTGGAGAGGGAAAAAGCAAGAGAGGAAAAAAGTAAAGAGAAAAGCGGAGAAGTGAAAGTGAGAAAAGAGGAAAAATGAGAGGGCAGAGAAAAAAAAATGTAAGAAAAGGAAGAGCGGAGAAGAACGACCAAAGAAAGAGGAAAGAGGAGTGAAGCAAGAGCAAAGAAACTAGTGAATAGAGAGAAAAAAGTAGAGAAAAAAAAACAGAATAAAAAAGAGAGAGAAGAGCAGCAACGAAAGGAGAGAAGGAGGAGAAGAAGAGGAAGCGACACCAGATTCCTAAGCCTCCCACCGAATAATAATTTTCACGAGGCCGCCCATCTGTTGCCGGCGCCCGATCATTTTTGGGTACGTTGTCATAGGAGCGTCTTTGGGAGGCTTTTGATGGGCGGGCGGGGGTGGGGGTGAGGGTCAACAGAGAGGGGGGGAGACGAAAAGTCAGAAGGAAGGAGGGGAGGGAAGGAGGAAGAGGGAGGGAAGGAAGGAGGAGGAGGGAAGGAAGGAAGGAAGAAGAGGGAGGAAGGAAAGAAGGAAAGAGAGGGAGGGGGAAGGAAGGAGGGGGAAGAAGGGGAAGGAAGGAGGAGGGAGGGAAGGAAAGAGGGGAGTGAAGGGAAGGAGGAGAGAGGGAAGGGAAGGAAGGAGGAGAGGGAGAGGAAGGAAGGAGGAAGGGGAGGGAAGGAAAGAGGAAGGCGGGAGGGAAGGAAGGACGAGGGGAGGGGAAGGAAGGAGGAGGGAGGGGAGGGAAGGAAGGGGGAGGGGGGAGGGAAGGAAGGAGGAGGGGAAGGGGAAGGAAGGAGTATGAAAGGTGAGAAGGAAGGAAGGGAGAAAGAGAGATAGGGAGTGAGGAGAGGGAAGGAAGAAAAGAGGAGGAAGAGGGAAGGAAGGAGGACGAAAGGGAGAAGGAAGGAAGGAAGGAAGGGAAGGAGAGGAGAGGAGGGAGAAAGAAGATGAAAGAGGACTAAAAGTGAGAAGGAAGAAGAGAAGGGAGAAAGACTGAAGACGAAAGATAAGAAAGAAGGAAGCAAGGACGGGAGGGAAGAGAGGGAGAAAGGGGAGCATAGAGAAACTATGGAAGGGAGGGAGTAAGGACGTAAAGTAAGGAGGAAAGGAGGAGAGGAGGGAGGACGAAAAGTGAGACGGAAGGAATGAAGGAAGAAAGGAAGGAAGGAAGAGAAGGAGGGAGGAAAGAGACAGAGAGACAGAAACAGAAAAGGGACAGAAACAGGTACAGAGAAAGACACAAAGGGACAGGAACAGAGACAGAGACAGAGAAAGAAAAACCAGAAACACACAAACAAAAACAGAAACAGACACAGAGAGCGAGAGATACAATACCTCACAGAACGGTACTCGCGCCGACTCCGTCATCGCACGCCCGTACCACGTCGGAATGCTCACCTGAAACAGAATTTCCAATTTGAATACATTTCCGCCTACAAAAACACGTGGATTCTAGGGCACCTTGGCAAAACGTCAAGGTTATTATTATTATTATAATTTCTGTCAAAGTAATTTTAAATTCTCCGAATTGACTTTATTTTTTTTCTTTATTTTTTTTAGGGGGGAGAGGGTTGTTTTGAAATAGTTATGTGCGAGTTTGATTTGTTCCTGATTGAGAGGCGCTTTGTTTTATTGTGTTTTTTTGTGGTATTTGAATTTTGTTGATTAGTCTGTTTTGAGTGTGAGTGTGTGTTTGTTTGTTTGTTTGTTTGTTTGTGTGAGTGAGTGAATAAATAAATGAATGAGTTAGTGAGTTAATGAGTAAGTAAGTGAGTGAGTGTGAGTGAATGAGTGTGAGTGAATGAATGAGTTATTGAGTGAATGAGTATGAATGAGCAAGTGAATTAATCAATTAATTGATTAACTAAAAGATCAATTAACTAATGAGTGAGTGAGTGAGTAACTGAGTAACTGAGTTCCAGAGTGGTGGATGCATTTACATTAATTAGCATTTACATTAATCTAATGTGAAATACATATCTCCCAAACAGAAAAAAGAAAAGAAAAGAAAACACGAACAAAAAAAATTACCCCGCCATAGTAAATAACGCGATCCCACCATAACAGGAAATACAAACCGGACCCCGTAATTTTCACAACCTTTCCGAGAGGTTGTAAAAGCGCCTCTTTTCCCTTTCTTCTTTTGTGAGGGAGGGGAGGGGGAGGGGAGGGGGAGGGGAGAGGAGGGGAGGGGGAGGGGGGGGGGAGGGGAGGGGGAGGGGGAGGGGGGAGGGCGGGTGGGGCTTGGGGATCAGCTTGGTTTGTCTCCTTTTCTAAATCATTTCCTCTTGAACGAGATTAGAGTAGGGTTAGACAATGGCGTGGGGCTGCGTGTGTGTGATTTTATGTCTGTCAGTTTGTTTGTGTCTGTGCTCTTTTATGTTTTATGAACGTGCATGTATACAAATATGCGCGTACATTGTGTGTGTGTGTGTGCGTGTGTGTGTGTGTGTGTGTATAAGTGTGTGTGTGTGTATAAGTGTGTGTGTGTGTGTGTGTGTGTGTGTGTGTGTGTGTGTGTGTGTGTGTGTGTGTGTGTGTGTGTGTGTGTGTGTGTGTGTGTGTGTGTGTGTGTATGTATGTGTGTATGTGTGTATGTGTGTATGTGTGTATGTGTGTACGTTTGTGTACGTTTGTGTACGTTTGTGTATGTTTGTGTATGTGTGCATTTGCGTGTACGTGTCCGTGTACGTGTACGTGTACATGCCCGTGTACATGCCCGCGTACGTATCCGTGCACGCGCCCGTGTCCGTGTGCCTATACGTGCACATCCGCAATGCAACACCTCCCATAGACCACCACGGCCACAACGGCCTCCTGGAACCACCACACACACCATGCCGCCACTGATACCGGAGAGCGATTAGCGTAATGCGTAATTAGCGTAAGGGAGGACGACTGATGCCTGCGGGTCCAATGACCACTTGGGCCATCCGCACCGGGGGTCGTTGCGTCTCGCGAGGCTACTTGGCTGATCGGGTCGTTAGTCGTCGTGCTTCGGCGATG
>NC_091582.1:23020927-23026261 GCF_042767895.1 Penaeus vannamei | reverse complement strand
CCTTTCTCCCCCTCTCCCTCCCTCCGCCTTTTCCCCTTTCTCCTCCCCCTCCCTCTCCCTCCACCCTCCCCTTTCTCCTCCCCCTCCCTCCCACCCTCCCTTTTCTCCTCTCCCCCTCTCCCTCCTCCCACCCTCCCCTTTCTCCTCCCCCTCCCTCTCCCTCCCACCCTCCCCCTTTCTCCTCCCCCCTCCTCCCACCCTCCCTTTTCTCCCTCTCCCCCTCTCTCCCTCCCTCCACCCCCTCCCTTTCTCCTCCCCCTCCCTCTCCCTCCCACCCTCCCTTTCTCCTCCCCCTCCCTCCCACCCTCCTTTTCTCCTCTCGCCCCCTCTCCCCTCCTTCCAACCCTCCCCTTTCTCCTCTCCCCCTGCCTCCCAGTCACACTCTCCGCGTATTAACCCTAGATCCGGCTCACACTCGAGAGAGATGGGGGTTAAGTGCCGGATGCCTGAGCATTACCGTAGAAAGTGATATGCCTCCTTTTACTGCCACCAGGGGAGTGAGGAAGGTGAGGATAGGCGCCACTTATTTTCTTTTTTTTTTTTTCTTTTTCTTTTTTTTTAAGTAATGAATGGGAGAAGGGAAGGTGGGAGCGGAGGCTATCCGGTGTGACTCGTTCGTTTTTTTCTCTTTCTTTCTTGTTTGTTGTTTTATGTTGTGTATTGTTGTTTTGTTTGAAGGTTGTTTCTTCTTGTATTTGCGTTTTATTTCAATCTAATTCCCGATGTTTTATTTATTTATTTTTATTTATTTATTTATTTTGTTACTTTTTTATATTTTTATATATATATATATTTTTGTTCCATTCTCCTTCCCCCGCCATATTTAATCAGTTTCTTTATCCTCTCCTCTTGTATCCCTTTCTCTATATCCTATTTTTTACGGTTCAATTCTCTACATTTCCCGCTATATTTTCCTTTTTTTAATTCCTTTCCTTTTCCCGCCATTAAAAAAAATATATATATATCCCATTCTCTTTCTTTCCCGCCATTTTTTATTTTTCATTTATCCCGTTCTCTTTATTTCCCGCCATTTTATCCAAGGGCGAGTGTATAGTGCCGGTCTGTGTACCTCGGAGATATTTTGCTGGGCTTTTGAATGCACGTGTATTAAGGCTGAAATATGATAAAAATGAAGATAATAGAAAAAAAATTCGTTTGGTTATTGGAACGCATATAAATAAAATGTTGGAGACACAATACGCACGTAGCCCATTTCGTGTTTTTTTTTTTTTCTCCGCGCCGACTATGATTACATCCAAATGCACTTTTCGGATTATTATTTGCTTTTCAGGATCGGGAGAATGGATGTCTGAAAAGCCGGTCATTTCACATCCAACCGTCGCCATCTTGTTTAGGTTAAACGAAAGAAGAAAAAAAATGAAGATTGACGTAAATTGAGGAGCTTAATGTACGTTCTTCGTTTACACGTCATTTATTTTTTTCCTTCACTCTTATCTCTATCTCTTTCTCTTCTCTTCTCTTCTCTCTCTCCCTCCCTCTCCTTCTCCCTCTCTCTCTCCCTCCCTTCCTCTCTCTCTCCCTCTCCCTCTCCCTCTCCCTCTCCTTCTCCCTCCCCCTCCCCACTCCCCACTCCCCCTCCCTCTCCCTCTCCCTCTCCCTCTCCTTCTCCCTCTCCCTCTCCCTCTCCCTCTCCCTCTCCCTCTCCCTCCCTCCCTCCCTCGCTCGCTCGCTCACTTGCCATACCTGTACCTAGGTTTTTGTTTACATGTTCGTTAATTAGATCCAGGTGACTGAGCTCTTCACGTGTGCCAGCGTGTGATTAATTTCCGTGTAGGCCTATTCTAATGCGCTCTCTTTGCTAAGCATTTTTTTTTTCATTTTCATTTTTTTTTTTCTTTCTTCAAGAAGAAGGATGGAGATGTAAGGTGGATGTGGATGTTTGCAATCTCGCTTAACGAGGGAACGGACGCGGTTGCACACGTATAGGCATACACACAGACACGGTCGGTCGGTCGGTCGGTCGGTCGGTCGGTCGGTCGGTCGGTCGGTCGGTCGGTCGGTCGGTCGGTCGGTCGGTCGGTCAGTCAGTCAGTCAGTCAGTCAGTCAGTCAGTCAGTCAGTCAGTCAGTCAGTCAGTCAGTCAGTCAGTCAGTCAGTCAGTCAGTCAGTCAGTCAGTCAGTCAGTCAGTCAGTCAGTCAGTCAGTCAGTCAGGTCAGTCAGGTCAGTCAGGTCAGTCAGTCAGGTCAGTCAGTCAGTCCAGTCAGTCAGTCCAGTCAGTCAGTCAGTCCAGTCAGTCCAAGTCCAAGTGATCCAGTCAGTCAGTCTGTCTGTCTGTCTGTCTGTCAGTCAGAGAGAAAGAGAAGAAGAAAGAGAAGAGAGAAAGAAAGAAAGAAGAAAGAGAAAGAAAGAAAGAAAGAGAAAGAAAGAAAGAAAGAAAGAAAAGAGAAAAAAAAGAGAACAAATCAGAAATAAGAAAGAAAAAGAAAGAGAGAAAGAAAGAAGAAAGAAAGAGAGAAAGAGAAAGAAAGAAAGAGAGAAAGAAAGAGAAAGAAAGAAGAAGAGAAAGAGAAAGAAAGAAGAAAGAAGAGAGAAAGAAAGAAAGAGAAGAAGAAAGAAAGAAAGAGAAAGAAAGAGAGAAAGAAAGAAGAGAAAGAAAGAAAGAAAGAGAAAGAAAGAAGAGAAAGAAAGAAAGAAGAAAGGAAGAAAGAAGAAAGAGAAAGAGAAAGAAAGAGAAAGAGAAGAGAGAAAGAAAGAAGAAAGAAAAAAAAAGAAGAGAGAGAGAGAGAGAGAGTGAGGCAGACAGTTAGACAGAGACAGAGAGAGAGAAAGAAGAGAAGAGAAAGAGAGAGAGACAGACAGTTCGAGAGAGAGAGAGAGAGAGAGAGAGTGAGAGAGTGAGAGCGAGAGCCCTCCTCGCGGGAAGGACGAACGGTCCATACTCCGATCTCAGTAGACTGCATTCTCTTTAATAATTTCCTCTCTCCCCTTTTATCTTTTTTTTTTTTTAACTTTTTAACCCTCCCTCCCCTCTCCCTTCTTGCTCCTCTACTCCCTCTTCCTACCTTTACCCCCTTCCTGCATCCCATTCTACTCCCCTGCCCCTCTCCCCTCCATTGACCCCTCTCCCTCTCCCCTCTCTTTACCCCCCCTCTCCCTCTCTCCCTCCCTTTACCACACTCCCCCTCTCCCCTTCCTTTACCCTCTCCCCCTCTCCCTTCCTTTAACCCCTTCCTACGCTTCTCACCCTTTGCTCCCACCCCCCTTCACCCCCCCTCCCCCCCCTGTCCTCGTTGCTGCAGCTGCATTTTTGATGACGTCGAAGACCTCCTCCGCTCGCGCCGGTGATGCTGTGTCGCGGACGTCTATGCTGCGCTGCCGTATTCATCGCTTATGTTGACTATGTGGGTAATGTTTGCTTGGGGTAGCTTGCTTTGGTGGGGGGGGGGGTCGGGGGTGGGGAGGTTGAGGGTATAGAGGGATACGTCTCCTTTATTTATTTATTTTTTTTTTTGTGGGTTTGAAATGGGTTTGGGTTGGTTTGGACTGTGTGTGTTTTTTTTTTGTGGGTTCGGGAGGGGAGGGGAGGGGAGGGTTATTGGCCGTTTGGATGTGTTTCTTTTGTGGGTTTTAAAGGGGTTTGGGTTGGTTTGGACTGTGTTTTTTTAATTGGGTAGGGGAGGAGGGTTGGGTTCGGGAGGGGTGGGGTGGGATGGTCCGTTTATTGGTCGCTTTGAAGGTTGGGGTCGACCTTTTTTTTTTTTTATTCTGTGGATTGTTTTCAAGTGAGTTTTGTTTTGGGATTATGGTCGTCTTCATCGGGAAATGGGTTGGTTGGGGGTGTTTTCATGTGGGAACTGGACTGGGTTGTTTGTTTTAGCGGTCGGCATTGGCTCAGGCGGTTTGGTTTTGAGAAAGGAGTCTTAGATGCGTGTGGTTGGTTTAGCTGGAGGATGTGGTTTAGTTCTGATAGTGTTAATAGGGACTGTTTTGCTTTGCTTCGTTTTTTTAGGGTTGGTGTATTTTTTTAAGGGTTGACTTTAATTTTCTTAGGCGAACTGTGTCATTTCTGCACAATCTGAGTCATTCGGACCATTTTCGCGACGGCAGTGTAGGGGGAGGCTGTTTTCACCGTAGCAATAGTGTTTGAGCAGCTGTACCAGGTTGACCCACCAACAGTTAACTTGGATGCGGGTAGTGTCGAGATCCCGCTGCCAGATCCACCTATCAGTGAGGACCCTCCCTCCCTAACTTGAGGATTAGGGGCGATTTCCAGCCTGAAGAGTGAGTAAAGCAGCTGGTATCTGCGGCATACCAGCTGAACTGCCGTATTAAAGAGCTGGTGGTGAGACACTATGGCACAGGGGTTACATGCTGTCCTGGCTGCCATCTGGCAGTCCGGTTCCGTTCCTCTCTGACCTGTTGAGGGGTGTGGTCATCCCTCTCTGGAAGGGGAAGGGGGGACCAGGTGGGACTGCAGCAATCACGCAGACGAGGCATCCTGCTCAGTATACCAGGCAAGGTTCTCGCCCACATCCTTCTGAGACGTATCAGAGACCATCTACTGAGGCACCAGAGACTGGAGCAATCCGGATTCACTCCTGGTAAGTCCACAATAGACCGTATCCTCGCGCTTCGAGTCATTGTAGAGCGCCGTCGTGAATTCGGGCGTGGGCTGCTTGCGGCCTACATCGACCTCAAGAAGGCGTTCGATACGGTGCATCAGGGAATTCACTTTGGGAGATCCTGAGGCTAGAGAGGAATACCAACAAGGATTATTGGACTAATAGCAAGCCTGTATACTGGTACTGAAAGTGCTGTAAAGTGTGGTGGGGGGCCTGTCAAAGGCTTCTTTCCTGTTAGTTCAGGAGTGAGGCAAGGCTGTATCGTCCAGCACCAACTCTTTTCAGCACTTGCATGGACTGGATACTGGGCGAAACTACTGTTCAAAGTCATTGTGGGGCAACGCTATGGGCAATATCAAGGTTACAGGACGCTTGACTTTGCTGATGACGTTGCCATTCTATCTGAGTCTTTGGAAACCCTAGTGGCGGCTCTCGATGCATTTAACCAATGAAGCAAAGCCCCTGGGTCTAAGAGGTCTCCTGGACCAAGACCAAGGTCCAGGAATTTAAGGGGACTTGATAATGGAGAACCTGTTCAGTCGATACGTGCTTGCGGCGAGAGGACATTGAAGTCACAGAGAAGCTTTACATACCTTGGTAGTGTAGTTCTGCATAACTCTGGGCTGTCAGACCATGAAGTCAGCAGACGGATTGGCCTGGCAGCAGGGTCATGAACTCTCTCCAACAAGAGTATTTGGAGATGTCGGTACCTGTGCAGAAGGACCAAGCTTCGGGTTTTCAAGGCCCTGA
>NC_091582.1:22994069-22996569 GCF_042767895.1 Penaeus vannamei | reverse complement strand
TCTCTCTCTCTCACTCTCCCTCTCACCTCTCTCCTCCTTGTCCTTCTGCATTTCACTTTCATTTTCCTCCTTCTCCCTATCCTTTTCCTCATCATTTTCCTTCTCCCTATTTCTCCCCTTCCCCCTCCCCCTCTCCTTCCCCTACTAAATTCCTTCCCCTTCTCCTTCTTCTTCCCCTTCTTCTCCTTCTTATCCCCCTTCTCCTTCTTCTTCCCCTTCTCCTTCTCCTTCTCCTTCCTCTTCTTCTCCTTCTTATCCCACTTCTCCTTCTTCTTCCCCTTCTCCTTCTCCTTCTTCTTCCCCTTCTCCTTCTCCTTCTTCTTCCCCTTCTTCTCCTTCTCCTCCTCCTTCCCCTTCCCCTTCTCCTTCTCCTCCTTCTCCCTTTATTCACACCTCTATGGGACCCCGCTATCCTCATCCATCTCTGCCATTCCCTTATTCATTACTCATTCATTACTCACGGAATTCCGCCATCACTCTTTACAATCACGGCGTCCATTTTATTCGCCTGTTCTTTATTATTCATCTATCACTCATTAGTGTCAATCAATTACCTTCTGGGTTATTCATCACCTCATAACTCTTTATTCATCGCCACTGAGTCTCCCTGTTATTCATCATTACAGGTTATTCATCCTTGCTAAATACTCAATTTAATATATTATTCACAGTTACAATACATCCATCGTTGTGGTTTATTCATCATCAGTTACTCATCGTTATAACTTCTGAGTGTTAAGGGATATTCATCGCCATAGATTACTTTTTGTTTCAGACTATGTTCATCATTTAAAATCACTCATCATTTCAAAGGACTTGTCATTACAGGTTACTCACTATGAGGGATTATATCTCAAGACAGGTCACATATCATGAGGTGTTGTTTCTCATGACATGGTACGAATCATGACAGGTAACTCATCATGACAGGTTTTTCTTCATGACACGTTCCTCCTTATGACAGGTTTTTCCTCATGACAGGTTTCTCCTCATGACACGTTCCTCCTTATGACAGGTTCATTCTTAAGAAAATTCCTCATTACAGGTTAGTCCTCTTGACAAATTCCTCATGACAGATTTCTCCTCATGTCAAAATCCTCCGCACGACACGTTCCTCCTCATGACACGTTACTCCCCATGACAGGTTCCTATTCATGACAGGTTGCTGATCGCCATTCATCGCCTCCTCCGCCCTCCGCCTCCCTTCGCCCGCGTGACCTTGAGGAGGCCTTCTCGACGCGCCACGCCCTTCACCCTTTCTCGTCGTCTCCCCTCTTTCTCTCCCTGCTCCTTCTCTCTTCCTCTCCCTTCTTCTCCCTTCTTCTTCCCTCTTCTTCTCCCTTCCTCTTCCCTCTCCCTCCTTCTTCCCTCTTCCTCTCCCTCCCTCTTCCCTCTTCCCTTTCTCCTTGTTACCTCGTTTCTCTCCCTCCCTCTCTTGCTTCTTCCTCTCCCTCCCTCTTCCCTTTTCTACTCTCTCTCTCATTCTCTCTCATTCTCTCTCTCTCTCTCTCTCTCTCTCTCTCTCTCTCTCTCTCTCTCTCTCTCTCTCTCTCTCTCTCTCATTCTCTCTCTCTTTTATTCTTCTCTCCTCTTCTGCCTTTATCTACATTCAATATCCATCCACTCCGTCATCAAACCAGCCAGTCACCCATCCATCCAACCATACCTCTATTCATCATATTCATCAATATATCTATCATCATCAAAATGTAGTGACCTCGCCTCTCCTCACCCACTCCCATCCTCTTCCCTCTCTCCTCTCCTCTTCTCTCTTCTCCTCCTCTCCCTTCCCAACTCTCTCGGTCTCGGTCTTCAATACCCTCTCCTCTGTCTTGCATCTTTTCCATTCCCCTACCCTTCCCTCCTATTCATTCCTCTCTCACTTTCCTTTTCTCCTAGCTCTCCCTTCTCTCTCCTCACCTCCCCTTCCAATCACTCTCCCTCCCGCTTCTCATTACCTCATCCCTCCCACCCTCCCCACCCTCCTCTCTCTTTCTTCTGCCTCTCCCCCCTTTCCCTTCCTCCACCTCTCTCTCCCTCCTCCCTCCCTCTCCCTCCCCATTCTCTCCTTCCCCCTCACCACCCCCTCCCTCCCATCTCTCTTCTCCTTCCCCCACCACCCCTTCCCTCCCATATCTCCCTCCCTCCCTCCCACCCCACCTCTCCTCCTTTCTCCCTCTCCCTTTCCCCTATCCACCTCCTCCTCCCCCCAAAACCCTTCCCTCCCTCCCACCTCCTCCTCTCCCCTCCCCAACCCTTCCCTCTCACCTCTTCTTCTCCTCTCCCGACCCCTCCCCACCTCTTCTCTCCCACCTCCTCCTCTTCTCCTCTCCCCTGCCAATCAAACCGAGTGCCGAAGTCCCGCCCACCAGCCTGAGGAAGCCACGCCCACCACACCCAGGCGGCCACACCCAGCTCCTTCCAGGTAAAAGCAGTGCCAAACCGAGAGCCACTTCGAGTTCCACTAGCGCAGGGAAGACAAGCAATCAGACAGAATAAG
>NC_091582.1:22976569-22979069 GCF_042767895.1 Penaeus vannamei | reverse complement strand
ATTATTATTATTATTATTATTATTATTATTATTATTATTATTATTATTATTATTATTGTTGTTGTCATTATCACAAGCGAAGGTAATCAAACTAAATAGTTACTGCAATTGTTATAGTCATTATTATTGTTATCATTATCATTATCATTATTACTGTTGCTGTAGTTGTTATTGTTGCTAGTAATGTTGCTGTTATTATTATTATAATTATCATTATCGTTGTTATATTATTGTCATTATTATCATTGTTATTATCATTATCATCACTGTTATTATTACTTTTATCATTATTATTATTTTTATTATCATGATTAATATTATTGTTACTATAATCTGATTGTTATTATCATTTTCATTATCATCATCATTATCGTTATCATTACTACCATTATCATTACTATCATTATCAATATCATTACTGTTGTTTCAGTTGCTAATGTTATTTTTATCATTATTATCATTATTCTTTCTGTTATTATTTCTATAGTTGTTGATTCTGTTGTTTTTTATTTTGTTTTTGCTTTACTTTTTATTGTTGTCTTTTCGTCTTTTTCAATATTGTCAAGCGGGGATGAATGATGGAGAATGACGCGTGTTTTATGTTAATTAGTTTAATTTCACTTTAAGTTACTGTAGTTTCTTATATTATTACAAATTTTGTTCACCATTTTGCAATCATTGTTAAAGGTTGCCGTTGATAATCATGTCAAGAGTTTAAATATTAGTAGAAAATGATAACAGTATTCTTACTTGTAGAAACAGTCATTAACATTAATTATCTTGCTGTTGTCATTATCAACAAGTGAAACATTAGTCAAGATCACTCGAAAATGATGAACGTTTGTGTTAGATGAATAATATGTTGCATTTTTTTGCTGTCATATAGGCCTCAACTTTTTTTTTATTTTTTCTATTTATTTTTTTTATTTATTTATTTATTTATTTTTTTGGTTATTTATGAAGTGAATTGATGTAATTTGGTTGCATTTTTTATTATGTCATATAGACTTCAATTATTATTATCTATTTTTCTATTTTCTTTAAGAATTGCCGTCATTGTCAGTAACACAGTAATTACCATGTCAGATCGTAGCTACTTGTAAGCTGTTAATAATTGTAATATACACGTACTTGCGAATACATTAACATAAACATTTATGGCTTTACCTATCTTTATTATTATCGGCATCATCATCATCGTCATTACAATAATGATGATCGTTATTAGCATCATTGTTGTCATTATTATTATCGTTGTTTTTATCATCGTAGTAATAAATATTATTATTATCATTGTTATTATTATGATTATTACCATTATTATTATTACTATTATTATTATTGTTGTTGTTATTATTATTATTATCACTATTATTTTGTTATTGTTGTTATTGGTATTGTTGTTATTGTCATCGTTATTATTGTCATTATTGTTATTGTTGTTATTATCATTATCATTACCATTATTATTATCATTATTATTATTATCTTAATTATTATTATCAGTATCATCATCCTTATCTTTATTACTATTATCGTTATCATAATCAGTATCGTTACTATTATTCTTTTCATTATCATTATCATTATTATTATCATTCTCATTATATATATCATTACTGTTATTTTTTATCATTCTTACTTTTACCAATATTAATTTTATAATTATTATTATCATTATTATTATTATTATCATTATTATTATTATTATCATTATTATTATTATTATCATTATTATTATTATTAAAATCATTATCATTATTATTATCATCATCATTATCATTTATATTTCTATTATCATTATCATTACTATTACTGTTATCAGCATCATCAACATCATTATCATCATAATTTATATGATTAATATTATTATTATCATTTTTATTATCATTATTGTTATGATTATCATTATCATTATTACCATCATTATCATTATCATTATCACCATCATTATCACTACCATTATTATCATTATCAAATTACCAATATCATCACTATCTATTGATATCACTGCTATTGTTAATATTGCTGCTGCTATTATTGTTATTATTATTAGATGTGCTATTGTTACCATCGTCATTATTCAACAAGGAATATTGAACATTACTTACAGTTACTATTATAATGAGATGTATTTTTGAAGTGCAATGTCAGATTTGTAATAAAAGTGCAAAATCATAAAAGTTTCATTACCTAAAACTCATTTTTTATTTTTCATTTCTATCAATTTCCTTGTTGTTTTCTCCTCCCATCATTTCTTTGTTAATTCCCTCTTAGTTCTCCTTCTTTCACATTTCCTTTCCCCCTTTTCTCGGCCCTTCTCGTAATAACATTTGTTCTTTTTTCTTTTCTTTTTTTTCGTCTCCTATGATTCGTTCTCCCTCTTCTCATATCTTCTTCTTTTCCTTTACCTTCATTCTCATTATCACATTAACTTCCTAATAATGATGACAATAACAGGAACAGGAAGTATCATTATCATCATTATCACCATGATGTT
>NC_091582.1:22969069-22971569 GCF_042767895.1 Penaeus vannamei | reverse complement strand
AAGGGGAGGGGGAGGGAGATGGAGGGAATAGAAGGGAGGGGGAGGGAGATGGAGGGAATAGAAAGGAGGGGGAGAGAGATGGATGGATCAGAAAGGAGTAGGAGGGAAGAGAAAAGAAGAGAGAGTGGGAGAGAGGAGAGAAAGGGAGGGGGAGGGAGGGAGGGAGGAGAGAAAGGGAGGGGGAGGGAGATGGAGGGATCAGAAAGGAGTAGGAGGGGAGAGAAAAGAAGAGAGAGTGGGAGACAGGAGAGAATGGGAGGGGGAGGGAGGGAGGGAGGAGAGAAAGAGAAGGGGAGGGAGATGGAGGGAATAGAAAGGAGGGGGAGGGAGATGAAGGGATCAGAAAGGAGTAGGAGGGGAGAGAAAAGAAGAGAGAGTGGGAGAGAGGAGAGAAAGGGAGGGGGAGAGAGGGAAGGAGGAGAGAAAGAGAAGGGGAGGGAGATGGAGGGAATAGAAAGGAGGGGGAGAGAGATGGAGGGATCAGAAAGGAGTAGGAGGGGAGAGAAAAGAAGAGAGAGTGGGTGAGAGGAGAGAAAGGGAGGGGGAGGGAGGGAGGGAGATAGGAGAGAAAGAGAAGGGGAGTGAGATGGAGGGAACAGAAAGGAGAAGGAGGGGAGAGAAAAGAAGAGAGAGAAAGGGATGGGGAGGGAGATGGAGGGAACAGAAAGGAGGAGGAGGGGAGAGAAGAGAGAGGGGGAGGGAATAGAAAGGAGGAAGATGAGCAAGGAGATGGTAAGACAAGCGGAGAGAGAGAAAGAGACCCAGGGAGGAGAGAAAGGGAGAGGGAGCGGGAAGGAGATGGAGGGAAGGAAAAATGAGATGATAGAATTGGGGAAGAGAGAAAGAGAGAGAGGAGAGGGGGAAAATGGACAGTAGAGAACGGAGGAGGGTGAGCAAGGAGATGGTAGGATGAGGAGAGAGAGAGAAGGAGAAGGAGGGTAGAAAGAAAGGGAGAGAGAGAGGAGGGGGGTGGAGGTAAGAGAGAGAGGGAGAGGGATAGGCAAGGGAAAAGAGATAGATGGTAAAGAAGGATAAGGAAGAAGATGGACGGAAGAGAAGAATAGAGAAGGGGAAGGAAATAGAGGGATGAGGAGGGAGAGATATAGATGAAAAGATGAGGAAAGACGAGGAAAAGGAGAGCAGAGATAAAGGATAAAGGAAGAGATAAAGGAAGGAGGAGAGGGAAAAGGAAAGGGATGAAGGTGATGGACACATGAGGAAGAGAAAGGAGGAGTGAAGAGGAAAATGTGACGAAAACGTGATAAAGGAAGAAGGGGAGAAAAGGGATGAGAGAATGGACAAAAAAAAAGGAGAAAAAAAGGAAGCGAAAGGGAAGAGGAGGAAATGGAAGACAAAGGAAGAGGAAGATGAGGACGAAGGAGAGATGGAAAGAAGAGAAGAGAAGTGGATGAGGAAGACGGAGGAGGAGGATCAGAGAGAAGGTAGAGACGAAGGGGCGTAAGGCGTAAGATAAGGGAGAGAAAGAGAAGGAATAGTAAGGGAAGAAAAAGAATGAAATAAAGAACTAGAAAAGGAAATGGAGAAACAGGAAAAAATACATAATATGGGGTAATACAATCACATTCTATTCATTTCCATCCTGCTTCATCTTTGATCCCTTAAAACCAAAAAAAAAAAAAGGAAACAAAAATTCTAAGACAGGAAAAAAAGTACGAATAGCATGGTAATATTCCTTCACCGTAGAGCAACGTTCGTAGAAACGTGCGTCGTATATTTCTTCATGAATATCTGTGCGAATCTGCGGTCGCTAGCGCCCTATTCCGGGAATTTTATACCCACGCAGCGCCGCCCTGGTGGTGTGGAGGAGAAGTATGGCGGGAGAGTGCGAATGATATTTCTTCGAGAACTGGGTCACGTTATGCTGATCCTAAATTGAGACCAATGGAGGGGCTCTTTTGCTTTTCACACGTATGGATGTATGTTAGAAATGGAGGTATGTGGTAATGGGGATACTGTGAAGTATTTAAAGATTTCACAGCCCTTAGAATTAAGAAAAAGAAAAGAAAATTGCCAGTTTCATAATATCTCCTCATTCTAATTAATCTTGGCAAAGTTGGAAGCGTCTTCTTGGTATACAATAAAAGATCTACAGACAATTAGCAAGACACAAGAACACTTAAAAAAAAAAAAAAACATTTCACCAGCAGCGAATTCCCTTCACAAAGAGAAAGAAAGACAAGACCACCGAACCGGCTAACCTAACCTAAGACCGCGCGTCCCAGCTCCTTCCTCCGGCCATAAGAGCATAAACGGAAATGTGAAAATACTGTAGTAAAGTTTCATCACTATTCTTTAGGACAACGTGGCATTATGGTGATTGCCGAGGCGTGTACAAGGTATTCCGAAGGCGGTGTACGTAAGAAGGTTAGATCTCACTGGGAAAGCGTTTAGCATATACACAAGAGGGACTTTTTTACGTCTTTTTACCCATCTCGGAATGAATAATGATGGATAATTTCTTTGAACAAATGTGGAATGA
>NC_091582.1:22959069-22961569 GCF_042767895.1 Penaeus vannamei | reverse complement strand
CCCGTTTTCTTGTTTTCAATCCCCTCTCTGCCCTCTTGCTTTTCTCTTCTCTCTTCCTCTCCCCTTTCTGTTTCCTCCATTCTCTGCCCTCTCCCTTTCCCCTATTCTCGACCCATCTCATTCCTGCGTTCTTCCTTCTCTTTTTTTACTCTTCTCGCAATTGCCTCTCTTCCTTTTCCTAGCTTTTTCCATTTCTTTGACTTCTCCCCGTCCTCTCTTCTCATCTCCTCCTTTCATTCCTACTTTCCCCCCTTCATCTTCTTTCCCCTTTCTTCCTTTCTCCCCCCTCATTCCGCCCTCTTTTCTTCTCTGATTTTTCTTCTCAATTCTCTCCTCCTCTTGTTTGCCCTTCACTTCCTCTCTTTCTTTTTCCATCTCGTCTTTTATTCTCCTTCTCCTTTCTCCTAATTCTAACTTTGCTTCTCTCTTTCTCCCTCGCTCCCCTCTCTCTCTCCTTCACCCCTCTCTCTCCTTCATCCTCCCCTCTCTCGCTCTGACTGCCCTCCCTCTCCCTCACTCCCCTCTTTCGCTCTCACTCCCTTCCCTCTCATCCTCTCTCCTTTCCTATTCACATCCCTCTCCCTTCTCTCTCTGTCACTCCCATCTCTCGCTCTCACTCTCACCCTCTCTCCTTCTCTATTCAAACCCCTCTCCCTTCTCTATCTATCTCTCTCTCTCTTTCTCCACCTTTCCCCCGCTCCGTTTTTTCTCTCTCTTCCCCTCCCTTCACTCCCCTCTCTCCCCTCGACCTCGCCTCCCTTCTGTAAATCTGTTCAAGCCATATATGTCTGAAATTCCCAGGTCGCTCTGGAGATGCATTTCCCCGGTTCGGGCTTTTGGGAGAGAGGGATAGAGAACACGTGTCGAAAGAAAGGAATTGGGAGACGGAGAAGAGAAAATTGTGAAGGATGAAAAGATGAAAAGAGAGTAAAAATAAGAATGGGGAGATGAAAGATGAGAGAATTAAAAAGGATGGGTAGATGGAAGAGAAAATATAAGATGGAGGATAATAAAATAGAAATAAGGATAGGAATATGAAAGATAAGAAAAATATGAGGAGAAGATGAAGGATAAGAGAATAGAAATAAGGATAGGAAGACGAAGAAGTGAAAATATACGGATAAGAAAATGAAGGATAAAACTAAAAGAGAAAGGATAATAAAATGAAGGATAATAATAAAGTTGAAAGATAAAGACATGAAAAAAAGAGACAGAGAGAAGAAAATAAGAGAAAAAACAACGAGAAGCGCAACACAGACAGCGACCCAGACAAACAGACGCACCGGGGCGATCGCTACACCTCCCTCCCGAAGCGAAGGAAGGCGCAGGCTAAAGCATCGTGCACCGGCAGAGGCGAGGGTGACGTAGTGTTGCAGTCCAGCTGACTGTGCGTCGGGACCGCGGCCGCCAAAACAACTGTTTTACACGGAAAGCACGAGCGATGTTGCTTTCTTCCTTTGGCCTTCTGCTCCTTTCTCTTATCTCCTTTTTTATCTTTGTTTATTCTTCTCTTGTTTTATTTATTTGACTTTCTCTCTGGTTTGATCTTCTCTTTTCTCTCGTTTCCTTTTTTGGCCTTTTTTATTCTTCTCTTGTTTATTTTTTTTTACTTTCTCTCTAGTTGGGTCTTCTCTTCTCTCTTGCTTCCTTTGTTTTTATCGTCTCTTCTCTCTTGTTTCGTTTCTCTGATTTCTTTCCTTTCCTTTTTTTTTCATTTTAACCATCCTCTCTCCTCTACTGCTCCTTTTAAAATCTGTTCCCTATTGCTTCTCTTTTTTTATCTCTGTTTCACTTTCTCACTTTCTTTCTTCCTCTGACCTTCTCCTCTCCTCTCTTGCATTCTTCCTTTGACTTTCTCTCCTCTCCTTTCTCTTTCGCTTTCTTCCTTTAACCTTCTCTCCTCTCCTCTCTTGCTTCCCTTTCTCCTCCCGCGACGAGGATATTTCGACCTTAGTTACCCCTTAAGACGCTGCATTCGTTTTCTTTGCTTGATCATGTATCATCCCGACCCTTGACGTTGCTTGTGCTTTACATATACATATATATATATATATATATATATATATATATATATATATATATATATATATTCTTCCTTTCTTTTTTCCTATTCTTTCCTTTCTTCTTCGTTGACGAAATATATATATATATCTCACCACGACAAACGCGCTTCCAGAAGCAGCATCTCGCGGGCAAGCCACACCGGCCGGGCAACAGCTGGAGGCGGGGGAGCAAAAGAGAACTATTGGAAATGGATACGGCGGCGCGGTGGCTGGCGGCCAAACGGAACAGCAGAGGGGGCGCCGCGTGGAAGTCAGGCGGGAGAGCGAACACAGCAAATACCTAGAATAATGACTGATAATACCCCTGGAAATCAATACGCTGGCGTTAGCTGATGCTGTGGTTGGGACTCCGGCCAAGCAGCAAGCAGGAAGGAGGGGACGAAGTGGCTGGAGGCTGGAGCAGGAAGGAGGAGCTGATGTGTAGGTGGGTGGGTGGG
>NC_091582.1:22939069-22944069 GCF_042767895.1 Penaeus vannamei | reverse complement strand
TTTCCTTACCCTCTTCCTGCTCCTGCCCTTACCCTGGCGCCCACCCTATACATTCCCCTCCACCCCTCCTACCCCTATTAAAAGCAAAAAGTCGGAGGATGTATTTTCCCTCTCTCTCTCTCTCTCTCTCTCTCTCTCTCTCTCTCTCTCTCTCTCTCCCTCTCTCTCTCTCTCTCTCTCTCTCTCTCTCTCTCTCTCTCTCTCTCTCTCTCCCTCTCTCTCTCTCTCTCACTTCATTCATTACTTCTGCTATTCCTCCCTCCGCCGCGAGAGGGAGAAAGCACACGCAGAAGTGGCCGACGAAGGAAGGAATTGGGCAGTAATTGAAAGAATTCAGACGTCTGTATCTACCTATTTATCTATGTCTATCTGTCTGTATATCTGCCTGTGTATTTAAATGTCTATCTATCTGTCTGTATGTCAGTCTGCTGTCCACTTATGTATCTCTTTGTCTGGCTGTTTATCTGTGTCTGTCTGTGTATGTCTCTCTTTCTGCCTGTTTATCTATTTATTGAACTGTCTGTTTGTCTGTCTCTCTATATACATATATGTTAATCTATCTCTCTATCTATCAATCGATCTATCTATCAATCTATCTATCTATCTATCCATCTGCCTATCCATCTATTTATCTATATCTATCTATCTATCTATATATATATATGCCTGTCTGTCTTTCTATCTATCTACTTTTCCCTCTATCTATCTATCTACCTACCGACATATCTTTCTATCTTTCTTTCTACATAAACATGATGGTCTAATCACTAAAGCATAGGATTCCAACCCTCGTGGTCACGTGATCGAACTCCCGTCGCAGCTTATGCAACAGGGGGGGGGGGGGACAAGGTCAGTGGTAAAGCGCTTGCTACGGAAGGTCCCGGGTTCGCGCCCAGCCAGGCCCTCGCTGTGGGCTCTGCGGGGAAGGAGTACTGGCTTAGTGATGGGTCAGGGTGGGGACGGGAGTATATATATATATATATATATATATATATATATATATATATATATATAGAGAGAGAGAGAGAGAGAGAGAGAGAGATAGATAGATAGATAGATAGATAGATAGATAGACACACACACACACACACACACACACACACACACACACACACACACACACACACACACATATATATATATATATATATATATATATATATATATATATATACATATATACATATATGTATATATGTATATATGTATATACATATATACATATATACATATATGTACGCACATATATGTGCACACACGCGCACACACATATATGGAGAGAGAGAGAGAGAGAGAGAGAGAGAGACAGAGAGAGAGACAGAGAGAGGGAGAGAGAGAGAGAGAAAGTGAGAGTGAGTGAGTGAGTGAGAGAGAGAGAGAGAGAGAGAGAGAGAGATAGAGAGAGAGAGAGAGAGAGAGAGAGAGAGAGAGAGACAGAGACAAAGACAGAGGGAGAGAGAGAGAGAGAGACAGACAGAAAGAGAGAAATACAGAGAGAGAGAGAGGGGGGGGGGGAATTAAACCCTGACTAAAGTGAATTTTATTTCGATGGTTATTCTAAATACCGTTTTTTTTCGTTATCATCCTTATCACTTTACTTTGTATACATAATCTTTCATCTTTCCAATGTTTACTCCACAATCGCTTACGCTAGAAAATGCATTCAACTAAACTAGACTTCGCAGCTGAAAGTACAAATCTATCAAAAACGATTGAATTACAATTTGATACTTAAAACTAGATAATAAATACACATACGTAATTACCATCATCTGCTTCCACGTTAAGCGTTTTTGAGAGAAACTTGGAATCTGATGAGAACGAACCTATCGCAAACATGGGGGTGGATCCAGGTTTCTGTGCACGTTTGATTCTTTCTATTTTTCCGTCTATCAACATCTCTCTCTGCCCGGATCTCTTGATATTTCTCCCTTACTCCCTCTTTCCTATTTCTTCTTTTCTCTGGCCGGATCTCTTGATATTTCTCCCTTACTCCCTCTTTCCTATTTCTTCTTTTCTCTGGCCGGATCTCTTGATATTTCTTCCTTACTCCCTCTCTCCCAATTTCTCCCTCCCTTCCTTCCTACTTTTCTCTTTATTTCTCCCTCCCTTCCTTCCTCCTTCTCTCTCTGTTTCTCCCTCCCTTCCTTCCTCCTTCTCTCTTTATTTCTCCCTCCCTTCCTATTTCCCTCTCTCTCTATTTCTCCATCCAGCCCTTCCTCCTCTCATTGTCTTCCTTTTTATCTTCTCTCCCCTTGTCTATCTCTTTATCTCTCCCCCCTTCTCTCTCTCTCTCTCTCCGTGTTCTTAGCCAACCTTGTTGAGAAAGACTTGGCCTGACTTGTATCCAAGGCTTAGTTTGTCCTCCACTGATTTGTATTCACTCTAGAGAGATTCATATCTTCTGCCCCTCCTTCTCCCTCTTTTATTCAGCTCTATTTCACTTCCATCTTCGAAGCGCCGTCACGTCCCCATCTTTGCCTGTTTATCTTAGGAAGTTATCTCATCTCCGACTATAGAAGAAAGTACACGTGCTTTTTTTATCTCTTCTAACTTCGCCCTTCACTTCTAGAGTCAACACAAGACAGAGATTAGAGAGCGAGAGAAAGCTGAGCGAATTTCTTTCCTTTCTTGGCACGAAGGAAACAAAAAAGAAAAAGAAGTTCGTATTGTACTTTCTATCAAGAACGAAAGGGATAATCAAAGTCTGGATATGATTTTATTCTGTTTTGGTGCAAGATTCTCTAAGGTGATTTTCTTGTTGACGCTGATAGGCTGACTGGCTGACATCCTGACAGGCTGACTGAAGTGTCTGAATCGAAAGGCCGGGAATTATGAATGTAGTTTTTGTACCCTCTTGATTCGACGTCTATTATTCATTGCATTTTCCAGGTCAGGTAACGTTCACTGCACGTAACTGTTCTCAAGGACGTCGTTTTATGTTCCTTACTGATGCGATAGCCGTGTTCACTGCACTTGATAATCTGAAGAATGTATTGACTCAATATACGTGACTCCATTCACTTGTTCAGTTTATGTCGAAATTCACAGCTGACCCAGAGGACGTGTTTTTCACACTCTTTGAACTGCCGTTTACTGCACTCAGTAAGGTAAATGAGTTAAACCTTTCTTAACTATGATATATGTTAACTTCAGTTTGCTGATCTGATGACTGGGTATCAAAAAGTAATTAAGCCAGTTGGGTATAAACTCAATTTATCGCGAAAAAGGAAGACAAGATTTGAATAAGAATGATTAATTCATTCATTCTCATTCATATATTTTTTCTACGGTAATTGAGAATCCTCAGGCTTCACGTAGCAAGTCGGAGGATTACAGTATCAGAAAAATAAGCTTCTTTTTACATCTTAGGAAATTGACTTTTTTTTTAGAGCTAAAGTGATTTAGAACTGAAGGTGTCAAGGACGAGCTAATTTCAAGGACGAGCTTACCTGGATGAATTGTTTCGTCTTTCGAGAATTCGTGGCTTATTCACGTATTCATATTTTTTATTTTATGTTCGACTAATTTCTGATATTTGTATTACAATTACCATAACATATTTTACCTCATAACATTCAAATTCTGGACCAAAAAAATAGACAAAGTTGAGCAGCAAACCAACCACACAACAGGAAAAACACGCTAAACTTCTGTTGGTTCACTTGAAAGAACTTTTTTTAATACTATGGCTTTTCCTTTTCTAGAACACTCGTTAAACTTCTGCTCCCTTGCCAGTTAAATCTTTTTTTTTCCTTAACTGGGAGTTCAGCTGGACTTGTGTCAGTTAAAAGGGGTGGAATGGGGAAAAAAGTAAGAACAGATAAACAAAGCGGAAGCAAGGAGGAATAAACAAGCAGTAATGATATTCTTTTGAAAAACTTTGCTAGTTTGTGTGTGTGTCTACGTGTGTTTGTTTGTTTGTGTGTGTGTGTGCGTGTGTGTGTGGGCATGTGCGTGTGTGTATTCGCCGTGAGTATGTATGCTTGTATGTGTTGGATTCAGGACAGACGCAACCTATATGAATATTTACAATCCCCAAGCGTCTATATCCTTTTTCCGTGAAGATCGCTATATATCGAAGAAAAAAACATCATCAGGTATAACAACAAATCTCTAAATTTGTCAATAATAATTTCTTACTTACACTTTCCGCCCACTTCGGTCGCTTTAACTAACATCATCAACTTCCCTCCCACGATCAGAATCACACTGATTGTCCTCCCTGTCGCCGAACATTCACAAAGGCCACAAAACCGCAAAATCGAATCGCATTCCATTTACTATCGTTCATTTCGCCCAATTCGAAACCCCGAGAGTGGAAATCAACCCCATAAACCAGTGATGTTATATATTCATCGTGCACTGACATTTTCGACATTACACGAAGAGATATGGACGCGGCGGCCATTCGTTTCTGTCATTTACGAACGCTGTTATTCAGATATTCGACAGTATGGGTGTCTATTTTTTTAGGGGGGGGGGGGGTAAACGATATTCATGAAAGTGTAAATATTTTAGCCACTTTTTTCTCTGTGTTTCAAAACCACAACCCCCCCCCCCCAAAAAAAAAAAAAAAAAAAAAAAAAAAAAGGATAAAAAGAAAAGAAAAGAAATATATAAATAATATATTTTCCAAAGTCAAAAGCTATAAAAGCGTAAATAGCTTAACGTCAGTGAAGTGATTATTAGGTTATTTTATCAAATGATGTTACGTTTTTTATTCGAGTTTTCAGATTAATTCACGGATTTGGATTAGATGGAACGGATCAGATCCTAATACTAATCAAAATCAGATAGAAAGCGGAGAGAAATGGTTTATTCCCGAATTTCCACTGATTATCAAAGCTCTATAGCTGAAAAAAACAAATATTCAAATTGAAAGACGAATAGCTTAATTTAATAAGACGCAAAAGACAACACAATCTTAATTTCCAATCCCAAATTCGTTTAAATATATAGAAAAAAAAAATATTCAAAATAGTTCCTGGTCGTCCATC
>NC_091582.1:22931569-22934069 GCF_042767895.1 Penaeus vannamei | reverse complement strand
CTTTTAGTATTATTGTTATTATGAATATTGTCGTTATTATTATCATTACCGTTGGTCTTGTTATTGCTATTGCTATCATCATTATCAATAGCATCATTGATATTATCATTGCAATTATCATCATCACCATTATTATCGCAAATTGTTGTCATTACTATTAATAAGCAGGGGGTGAAATAGTGACTACTGATATGGTGAATTATCTTCATCATCCTTATCAGAATCAGTATCATATTTATATTCCCTACCCCACAAATTCATCGCTGATTCAACACCATTATCATAATATCCATTTCCCTCACACCATTTATATCCAGATATCGATTGATATAGACCTATAAAAAAAAATGATAATAAGTAAAAAATAGAAAAAAACGGATCCATTTTCTTCTCAAAATTATTTCTACGAAGCGATGGGGTAACTAAAGTAATTTTTTTTCTCATCTTTTGCGTAACTATTTTCCTCTGGTTAGTTAAAGCTTCGTTGAAACTGTCTGTTTTATCTATGTATTTATTAATCTATTGTCATCGATTGGAGATTATATTAACAAATGGGTTTAGGTTTTGTGTATTTCGTTAATGTTAATCGCACTTGGCGGGTGAAGTAAGCTACTATTAATACGATTAAATTTATTGCCTTTTTATCGGTCCTTCCATTTTTGTAATGTTTATCATGAGTATTATCATTATCGTAACTGACGGTATTATTCTAATGATATTGTTATTATCATTTTCATTAGATTCATCATTGCTATCAGCATTATCCTCATTATTTTTATTGCTATTATTAAAAGTATTTTTAACATCATTACTATTATTGTCATTATCAATAATAGTAATTTCATCATTAGAATTATTGTTTATTGTTATGATAATAATAATGATATTACTATTATTAGTTATAATAATAATAATAATAACAATAATAACAAGTATTATTATTATTATTATTATTATTAGCATTATTGTTACTCTATCATTGTAACTACTGTCATCATTATTATCAATATCGTTGATATTCTTATCATTATTATTAACATTGTTATCATTGATATTATTTATTTTTATTATTTCCATAATCTTCATCATCATTATGATTCATATAATTATTACTACTACCATTACTACGATTATTATTATCACTGTCATTATCATTATCATCTTATCATTAATATCATTACTATTGTTATCATTATCAGCATCGTTATTATCATTATCATTATTATCACTATGTGAATGATTAGTATTAGTATTATCATCATTATCATTATCATCATTAACATTGTCGTTTTCCTCCTTCCTCATATGTTACTATGCCTATGCGTGCCCCTCATTAATAATAACGGGCATAAACATATACATACGCAAACGAACACAAAACGTGCGTGCATATGAACGCGCATAAGAACACACACACACACACACACACACACACACACAATCAAGAAACCAAGCCACATAAGATAACACACACGTGCAGAAATACACTTAACAGCAAGCAAATCGACAGACACAGACACCACAAAAACACACACACACAAACAAAAACACACACAAGCTTACCTACATAAACAAGCAGACACCCTAACCAAAAAAAAAAAAAAAAAAAAAAAAAAAAAAAAAAAGAAATCCCAACCAACAAGCAAACAAACAGGCATTCAAACAAACAAAGAAACACCCCAAACACACACAAACACTCACTCCGAAACAATCACACAAACACCCGGATGAGGAAACGATTAGTGACCGATAATCACACTTTACTCGGCCTACTTCCGGTGAAATTTCGTACCCCGTCACCCTGCGCGCCATTTCTATGAGTAATCAGGTTATCTTGTCGTTTCTGAGCAATTTCGTAGCCTGAGTAATTTCCTTGTGGCTTGTAGAATGTAGAGTTTCGGAAAGTAAGTGGTTTTCATTTGTTTGTGTAATTTTTGAGCGATAGGTGTGTATTCTTTAATTTCTTTATCTCTCTTTCCATTCCGTTTTCTTTTCCAGAATTTAATTGCTTGATAAAACTTTATGGTTGAGACAGAGGGGCTTATATGATGGATAATTCTCCAGGGATCGCTATTTTCACCGAGTATAAAGGTAGTTTTATAATAGACTTTTATTACCTTCATAATTATAACGTACTTACCCTTTAGTCATAACAATTGAAAACAAAACTTTAACGATCACGCAACCTGTAATTTCGGAAATTTCACCATTAATCCCAGAAACAAACAAACAAAAAAAGATCGCTAGGTTTTATTCCCGTACTTCACCGAGAGTTTTCTCCTTTTTTTCTTCTTTTTATGGGATCTGAAACCCCGTAAGGATTCCTGGAAGATAAGGAGTTAGATTCCCGCCATAAATCTTGGACTTGGTCACGTGACGATGTTCGACTTCTTTCCTTGAACGTTTTTAAAGATTATTTGCTTTACGGTTATTCCTTCCGACTTCCCTTAATCGTAACTTTTCGTCGTTCGTTTCAGTAATCTCTAAACGAAGAGTTGGT
>NC_091582.1:22926569-22929069 GCF_042767895.1 Penaeus vannamei | reverse complement strand
TTTGTGTTCGCGGCCGCCTCCCGTAATGGCTTTCCTCCCACATTTGTCGAGTTAAACACCGGCGGGATTCCGAAGCACGTAGGGATGTCTGTCACAGAGCGGGGCTGTCTTTGCAGAGGCTTCTCCCCTCCCCCTCCCTCCTCTTCTCCCTTCTCCCTTCTCCTCTCCTTTTACCACGTGCCCCCTTTCCTTCCATTCGTTTCTTTTCCTTCTTTTATCATTCCCCTCATTCAATGATTTTTCATCTGTCTTCACAATTCCTTCTTTTATCACCCCCTCCCTTAATGATCTTTCATCCGTCTCTCCCCATTCCTTCTTTTATCACCCCTTCCCTTAATGATCTTTTATCCGTCTCTCCCCATTCCTTCTTTTATCACCCCCTCCCTTAATGATATTTCCTCCGTCTCTCCCCCTTACCTTCTTCTGTCCCTCCCTCCCTTTATCTCTCTCTTCCTCCCTCCTTCTTTCCCTCTCCCACCATCCCTTTCTCCCTATCCTTCCATCTGTTCCTCTCTCCCTCTCTTCCCTCATTTAGAGCAAATTTTCTTTCTCTTGTTTTTCCCTTTCAACACTTTCTTATCTCCCTCTTTCCAATTTCCAATACTCTCCTTCTCCTTCCATCGTCCTTTCAACACCACCTTTCTCTCTCTTCCTTCTTTGGCCATTGCCCCCTTCTTCCCTTATTTATCACCCCTCTCTTCCATTCCTTCCCCTCTTTCCTATGCCATTTTTTCCATTTTTCCCAACTCCTTCTTCCTCATTCTTTCAACACGCTTCCCTCTTTTCCTAGTTCTCTTCAACACTCACCCTCTTCCCCTTTCTCCCTCCCCTTTCCTCTCGCCCCCCACCCACCCCGCCTCCCGGATATTTTCAACACCTTTCTCGTCTCTCTTATCTTCCTATCCCCTTCTTCGCTCTATTATCTCCAATCATTCCCTTCTTTCCCTTCCATCCTTTTTTTAATGTGTCTCGCTATCTTTTCTTACCATCCTATTCCCTCAGTCGTTCCCTTTTCCTCTATTTCCCTCCTTTCGGTACTTCCATCCTTTATCCTCTTCTTATCCTCCTTTTAACCCTCTATCCTCCCTTCAACTTTCTACTCCCTCTCCCCTTCCCCTTTTTTTCCTCCCTACCCTACCCTTCCCCTCTTTTCAACTCCCTACCCTCCCTTTCCCCTATCTTTAACTTCCTACCCTCCCCTAACCCTACCTTTAACTCCCTCCCCTTCTCTTCCCTTCCCTTTTAACTCCCTGTCCTCCCTTTCCCCTTTTTTGACTCCCTCCCCTCCCTTAACTCCCTACCCTCCCTCTTCCCTTCCTAGTTACTCCCTGCCCTCTTTTTACCTCCCTACTCCCCCATTCCATTCCCCTCCCCTTCTCTATACCTCCTTACCCTTCTTCCCCTCCCTTTAACTCTCTCCCTCCCCTTGCCCTCTATTTTACACTCCACTCCCTTTCCCCTCCTTTTTTACTCCCTGCCTTCCGTTTCCTCTCCTTTCAACTCCCAATTTTCCTTTTTTCCCCTCCCCCCTTCCCCACCTTTTTACTCCCTTTCCCTTCCACTCTTTTCAACTCCCCTCCCCTTGCCCTCTTTTTTAGCACTCCCCTCCTCCCCTTCCCCTTTTCCCAACGTTTCATGCGCCATTTTGGTGGTTGGGTTTTATGTCTTGTCATTCTGTCCTTTTTATTTTATCGGTTACAGCTGAAATAAAATCTGGGGTTATGCTCCCATTTTCTTTTCTCTGTCTTCTTTATCTGTAACAAAACCTCTGCGCCATAAATATATCGTTGATATAACTGTCTTTTAGTTGCTATTCTTTTTTTATACATTATATTTTAGCAACAACCTCCCCTCCCTCATCCCCTCCTGCCTTCTTCCCTGAATATAAAAGAAAGAAAGAAAGAAAGAAAGAAAAAACAAACTAACATTAAAGCAAACTTTCGAAAAATTAAAATGAAAAAAAAATAAAAAATAAAATCACGGACCACAGACGACCCAGAAACAACGAATATTCCAAGACCCATTCACCCATTACCTGTGTCGGCCCTGAAAATCACCAGGCACCCACACACACCTGTACCAAATTTAGACCTTGATTACCTGTTCCTGTTAGTGCGTGCCTTCCATCCGTCTCCCTCTTGCTTGGCGCGGTCCGTTTTCTATTTTCTATTTGCCTTTCTCCGTTTTCTGTTTTGTCTTCGTTTTCTATTTTCTATTTGCCTTTCCCCGTTTTCTGTTTTGTTTTGCGGGTTTTTGGGTGTTTTTGTCTTTCACTTTCCCCCTCTTTGTAATTTGTTCTTTTACGTTTTTTGGATAATACTTGTATTTTGTTTTTGTTCTTTTAATCATCATATGCTTACATGTTTAGAAATAAATAGATAAATAATAAACACACACACACACGTACGTACACACACACACACACACACACACACATGTATTGTTTTACTATTCATGTATATATTTATATATATATATATATATATATATATATATATAT
>NC_091582.1:22909069-22916569 GCF_042767895.1 Penaeus vannamei | reverse complement strand
TACGTTAAAGATTTCGATTCAAATCCCATTTTATTCTACCTTGTGAAGATAAACCTAATATCCGATATATTGCGAACAGGTTTTGTGCCTTTTTGTTTTTCTTACCGATTATATATTTTTCCAATTTGTAAGAGCCGACATACTCTGAGCACACCGTGGAGATGTCGGTCATGTGTGTGTGTGTGTGTGTTTATGTGTGTGTGTGTTTATGTGTATGTGTGTGTGTGTGCGCACTCTATAAAACAGCCATAAACTCTTTCCGTCCCTTGTTCACCCCAGCCCCTCCCCAGCCCGGATTAGTTCGAGAAGAAAAATATCAGCTCAAATAATCAAACTTCTGGGCACCGTATTAAAAAGAAAGAAAGAACAAAAAAAAAAAAAAAAAAAAAAAAAAAAAAAAAAAAAACAGAAAATAAACAGTTCAGGATTCAAAACATTTTAGTGTGAAACAATGGTTGCACTCGCCCCCCCCCCAAAAAAAAAACTTTAAAAAAAACAACAAGACAGCTACCACATTTTTTTTTTTTTTACATACAAGAAAAAAAAGGTTGATTTCTGCTGGTCATGTATCTCACTAGAGTCTTTCTTTAATGTATTATAATTTTCAAAAACGTTTTCCCCTTCAGCAAAAAGCATCATTGTTAAGATTAAAAACATCGTTTTATGTATTTCTTATTCATTAAATATCATTTTTCTTATCATTATTATTATGATCATCATTATTACTATTATCATTATTGTCATCATTATCATTATTAGCATTATCATTGTTGCTGTTATCTTTATTAAAATTTTCTTTCATTGCTGTTATCTTTATCATCATCATTATTTCTATCATTGTTATTGATATCATTATCACTACTGTTATCATCGTTATCAATATCATTGTCATCATTATTATAATATCTATTATCATTATCGCAGTTATCATCATCATCATTCTTTCTTTTCCTTATCATTATCAACATCATTGTTATTTTCATTATTATTGTTGTTACTATGCATCTTATAATTCGAACTAATAATCATTATTATCATAATTATCCTTAAATCAGCTGAAGAAAAAGTAATAACCCGGCGGGCAACAACAAAGCAATCACACCAAGGGAAGCGAGTCGGAGTGCGCGTGAGTCGGAGTGCGCATGCGTGCAGTAAAACACTGATTAAGCATGTAATTGTATGTAAAAAGTTGTGACACAGGCGATCGTGGTGTCTGGCAGATATTTAACGTGGAGTGTACAGTGTCGTCTTAGCGAGGGACACGAGTAGAGCGTGTGTGTAGCGAGACGATCCTCGAAATTAAACTTTAGTGAGGGAGGGGGAAAGGGAGAGAGGGAGGAAGGGAGGAGAGAGAATGAGGGAGGGAGGAAGGGAGGAAGGGAGGGAGGAGAGAGAGAGAGATATAGGGAGGAATGGAGGGAGGGAGGAAGAGAGAGAGACATAAAGGGGAAAGGGAAAATGGAAGGGGAGAGAGAAAAAATGAAAAAGAGAGAAAGAGGAAAGCAGACCGGGAGATAAGGAAGAGTAGACAACCAAACGAAGAGAGGGGAGTAAGGTAGGCAGACAAGAAGAGGGGAGAAAGGAAAGGGGGAAAACAGGCAGACATTGAGATAGAGGAGAAAGGAAGAAGGGGAAAGAAGACAAAGAGAAAGAGAGACAAGCACAGAGGGAGAGGAGGCCAGACAAAGATTGAGAGGGGGAAGGCAGAGAGAAAGAGGGGGAAAGCGATACAAGGAGAGAAGGGATAAGCAAGCAGATAAGATGAAGAAGGAGACAAGGAGCCATGGAAAGAGGGGTGGATACAGACAAAAGGCAGATAAAGAAGAGGTGAAACAGCCAAACAGGGAAAGGAAAGACAGACAGACACATAAAGGAAGTGAAAACAAATACAGCCAAACAGACAGACAGAAAAAAAACAGAACAAAGATGCAGCGAATCTCAACCCAATACATGAACATATATTTGTTTTTTCTCTTCTCCCTTTAAGCCCGCGGGATTCGCCTCAAGAACCCCTGTGCAAAGACGTGAACAGTCGTTAATATAAATCCATGGAGAGCTTAACCCTATCTTCGTCGACCTGTGAAAACTTAGTCGATTGGTAAATTGGTGCCTCTTTTTTGGGGTGTCTCTCGCTCTCGTCCTGGCTAATGTATATTCTTGTTATTTTAGCTTTCCGATATTGCGTCTTTCCAGGCCATTTGCGCTGTGTTTTTTTTTTGCTCTTTTCTCCCTCTTACATCTGCTGCGTCTCTCCCGCGGTTTCCAGTTAATTGTACTTGACCGGAACCGTTGGATGTCTTGTTGATTGGGTTTTATTTTGTGGTTATAAGGCGCGTGTTCTTTTCAAGCGATATTCAGTCAGTGTAAGGAATGCAGTCGGAAAATTCATTTAACATGCAAAACTTATATGAACACACACACACAAACATGCACACGCTCATACACTCACACACACACACTAACACAGAAACACACACACGAACACACACACACATACACAAACACACAAACATACACACTAACACACAAACACATATAGAGAAAAAGACAGATGAATAGTTAGATGAATAGGTACATACACCCAAACATCATATCTTGATATTTTTAACCCAAGTTCCACCAAAAGACACCCAAGGAAGAATAAAAGGAACTAATCTATATGAAAACTAATAATAAATAGCGCATAAACGGTAAATCTCTCTATTATGAGTGTTTTGCTTAAGTCACTAAATCCCCACAAAACACACACACACACACACACACACACACACACACACACACACACACACACACACACACACACACACACACACACACACACGAAGAAAAAAGAAAGTCCCGAAAACACGTTTTTCAATTCATAACAACTACCCCTCACCACGGTGGCCGAATAGGTTAGCTCGCTTCAGATTCGAATTCAACGGTCGCGGGTTCGAATCACCAACCGACGCTCCAGCTGATTGCTAAATCGCCCGGGGCTGAAAGACATGAAAAACCCCGGGCGATGAAAAATGTGTGCAAAAATGGACCTAAGTTGCAATCAGTGTTATGAATATATATGGAAATGAATAAATGAATGATTAAATACGTGAATATATATATTCATGGTTGATCAGGAAGGTCTTCTAGTAAAAACCTACTGTTGGATTAATAGCTGAATAATATGTATATATATATATATATATATATATATATATATATATATATATATATATATTATAATAATTATAATGCTGATGATAACAATAACAACACTAATAATAATAACTAATAATAAAAAAATGATAATAATAATAACAATAATAACAGTGATAGTAATAAAAATAGCAATGATGATAATAATACCAACAATGGTTACAATAATGAAAATTATAACAGTAATCGTGATGATAATGATACAAATAGGAATAGCAACGATAATTATAACAATAATAATTTTCATAATAATACTCATATTATAATAACGACAAATAATAACGGTAATAATAATAACCAGAAATATAACAATAATAACAACAACAACAACAATAGTAATAATGACTATAATAAAGATACTGATACTGGGTATGACGTTAAACTACATACTAGTTTGGTTCCCCTTTCGTTACCCATGCCAGGGGTACGGTGAAGCAGCAGGACAATGGACTTCATGGAGGGCTAGAAAGATAGTTTTTCAGATGGCCTTCGTGAACTATGCCTGGGGTAAATACAGTGCAATTGGAAATATACAAGATAAAACGCTTAGTTAGCAGGAACTACGAGCACAGAGAGAATTTTGGGGTCCCTGCTTTGTTTCAAAATTGTCGCTGACTACTCTCCATGATATGACAAAATGACAATATCTCATGTCACATCAAGGAAATCGTTTCTGCCAGAAGTATTGTGGAACTATTCAGACACACTGGATTGGAGAGCCACGGGGGTTTATTTTGAACCTTCCGTTAGACGATGGTGATGATACTGATAATGGTAATAATCACACACACACATACACACTCATATATATACATATATATATATATATATATATATATACATATATATATATATATATATATATATATATATATATATATATATCAATGATAACAATAATGATAATAATAGTAATGATCGCAAGGCAAAAACACCCATAACAATGATGATAAAAAATTACAAAGCGAGCAAGCCTACCACAAAATTTATGCCTCCATAAGCAGGCATAAGCAGGATCACAGCAGGCGGAAGCAGGATTACAGCAGGCCGGAGCGCGCGTCCAAAAGGATTCGAAACTGTTTGGGCCTTTTCCCGCCAAAACGCTTGAAAACGATCGGAACGTGCTTCGTTGGAGGGAATTCTGTTTGAGACTTTTGATGTTCATTTGATTTAGACATAAAGGCTTAAAGGATTGTTGGTTTTCATGGTAAAATAAGATGATATTTATATGAAGAAAATGTTACGGTGTTTGAATGTGTAATAGATAAAAAATAAAATGAACGAGAACTATTTTATTTTCACATAGCATTACTCTACCATCAATTTTCAGAGCAATTAAAGAAATACCCTATCAAAAATGTTTCTACACAAACAATTTTGCCTGGCTATTGATTCTGTTTTATTTCTATGAGTCTCCCCTCTCCCGCTAATAGGCGGCGTTTTACTCCCATTTTCTTCAGCAAATAACTGAATATTTAATATTTACATGGTTCATTTATATCTTACATTTAAAAAAAATTGTAATTTTCTATATTACCTTCGCCTCTCCGATATCGACGATTTTGGTATCGTTGGATTCCTCTCACTCTATACAATGGAAATATGTAGGTTTTATTGCGCGGAAACCCCCGTTTGCGACAAACTTGGCCTCGATAGCAAGGGAGGGCATGAAAGGTTCCAGGGAAAATGCGGGGTTAAATAACACTAATACTATAACACACTGAAAATAACCATGGTTATTCACATGACTTTCCATTGCAGGGGGCCGTGCCCCCTGCGACCCCCCCGCCGAAGAAACGAAACCTCCACCACGTATTCCCGGCAGGCTAGAGCGTTACACAACTATCGTCGATGTCGGAGCGGCGGACGTAATATTACAATTACCTCGTAACATTCCCACTGAATCAGCATACTAACCTTTACATACCATTGTATACAGAGACGATTGTAGTATAATCAGGATGAACAAGGCACACCATGAACAGAAAAGCGGCGGTGGCCCGCCCTCGTCGGCTCGGCGGGTTTTGCGTCTTTTTCGATGCATCTAGTTCGTGTGCCTCTATCCTGCCGTGAAGATGTGGGGGATATTTTGTGTCCTCGGCGGGGGTTGGGGGGCGAAAGCCCCCCCAGGGGGGTTCGCAGGGTGCGCAGCCCCCTGCAATGGGAAGTCATGTGAATAACCATGTTATTTTCACTGTGGGTTATATTATTAAGGTAATTTTCTATATTCCGTCCGCCGCTCCGACATCGTCGCCCCCGCTATCGGGGCCAAGTTTGCCGCTAACGGGGGGTTTCTGCGCAATAAAACCTACATATTTGGATTATACAGAGTGAGAGGAATCCAACGATACCAAAATCGTTGATATCGGAGAGGCGAAGGTAATATAGAAAATTACCAAAAAAAATTGTCTCTCTTTTACCCTAAGGCTATTTAATTGTTAAACGACATGATTTGATGATAGGTAGAACAGAGGTCTACCTTTCCCAAAAATGACTTTGGAAAATACATTCATTCATCACTGTAACTCCACCAAACTCATACCCTCCACTGGACACTTTGGTGCAATATCTAGAAGGATGGCCACCGCTGACTCGCCCTTAGCACTGCAATACACCGAAGGAGAAGCACTTTGCAGGGAAATGAAATGGTTCTCACTTCCACTTTGGTGTAATGTCGCTGTCGCCCTCAATACGCATCTGATATCTGGTGACACATGGCAACTCTGTCACTCTCTGAACACGAAAATTATAAGAAAATTACTTAACCTGCTGTTCGTATCCTTCTGTGGACCTGCTACCGTTTTGTAATCACAGAAAAATATGCATTTTTTCCGCACCATCGATTATGGTGATTTTGGGTCCATTTGATCAAGATATCAGACAGGATTCACACACACCCATATACACGCACACACACGTGGATATGTCTTTTATTATAGCATGATCTTCAGTGGTTGGATATCCACAACAATATTCTCTGTCATCTATTCAGTTATTTACTTTAGTTTACGTTATATGTTCTTGTTTTTAATTGTGATACCTGGAAACGTTGAGATCTATAAACTCGACTTTTGTAATGATACGGTTTAGGTGGATTTTATTAGTAGAAGAAATGTCGAGCAAGAGGTATGTCAGCTTTGCTCTAAAAAGTGTTTTATTTTTTTCAATTTTCATTGTTTATTTGGATAGGATTTTTTGCTAACATTACGCCTAGGGACTATAACGATGCCATAAAATTATTCAGAAATGTTTCATGTATAAGGTAATGTATTTCCATACAGTTTTTAGGCGATACCATTTTTGTATGATGTGATTTGAACGTTTCAAATATAAATACCCGTCAGAGAGAAATGTATTCCAAATACTGTGCATTTGCATTTAATAAGATTACAATTAGAAGAAGAGCAAGTAATTGTCTTGTTGTTTTGCACACACACTCACACACACATTCTTAATTTTCGTGTTTTTTTGTATACATACATATATATATATATATATATATATATATATATATATATATATATATATATATATATATATATATATATATATATATAGCATATATATAACCTTTTACGTTAGACATGAAAAATTAACATTAAGCAATTGTGCGCTCATTACAGGTAAAGTATCTCAGCAACATGATATAACCCGTTCCATTTTCTGTGAGTTGCCTAAAACGTATCCAATTTTACCCGAACAGCCCAAACAAGCGCGTTCCTCCTCACACACAGCCTTAGTATGAGCGAAGTAACTCGACACATAAAAATTTTATGAGTCAATTTGGGACTATATCGCGTCAACAGTTTGTATCATATTGTATTTCAAGGAATTAATAAAGCTAGGGATATATTTACTCCCAGCTGTAATCGAGTCGTTTACGCGTACAGAGCGACGGTTCCTAAAAGCCAAAGGATGAAAGCCCGACGAAAATGTAGCAGGTTTATAGTCGGTGCTGCATATAAAGCCAAGGACGACGAAGGGAGAGGGAGGGACGGCGCAGGTCGTGTCGCTCTGAAGCGGTTCTTATAGTACGGTAAATCTGCGGCGGATACGGTTCTGCACGTGTGCTGGTTAGTTTATATGTATATGTATATACATATATATATATATATATATATATATATATATATATATATATATATGTATATATATATATATATATATATATATATATATATATATATATATATATATACATACACAGTATATGTGCATACATATACACATGCATCTCTGCCTATTCGTGGCAACATATGATGCATTGCAATAAGACTCGAAATTCATTCTTTCAAATCAACGAAG
>NC_091582.1:22869069-22879069 GCF_042767895.1 Penaeus vannamei | reverse complement strand
CTTTTTTATCTTGCATTGCTCCATCTTCATGGAATTAATACTGAAAAATAGTATTACATTTATTACAGAACCATTCATTCCTTCATTGTACTCAAGTGCAGAAAATGCCCACTTTATATCGTCAATGTGGTGAGAAACATTACAAAAGCACTGTGCTGATAATACTGAAATGACACCAAAAACAAGAAATGTGTCTTTTTCCGAGTGATCACGTATGAAAAAAGTTACATGCATTAGATTCAAAAATGTAATTTTCTGACATCCTAGAAAACAAACTTTGATACAGAAATAATAAAAATAAATCAGACTGGGTCTAGATGTAATTGGCACAGAAGTGATATAAGAAATTTATTGTTGAACAAATTATTGTTGAAATAGCATTACAAACGCAATCTTCAATAATCTATATATTTGTCCAACGGGTGGGGTGACATAAATATGAAAAAGAAACCAAAGAATATATAATTATCCACATAATAAAAAATGAGTCACTGAACTTTGTGGTTATTCCACAATCAAGCAAAAGCCTGAAGTGATCTTGGAAAACAAGAACAATTTTTGAAGTGGCAAAAAGCAGGCATTACATATGAAACCTCTTGTCAATAGGTTACTAAACTTTATAAAGGTATTCATAACTAAAGTGCTGTCATTTTATCATCATTTCCCACATCAATTTCAAATCTTTGAACAAGTTTTGGTTTCCTCCACTCTATTTCAACAAACCATTTGAATGCTGAACCATTTTGTCTTGCTTTAGGGTCATGTGTGATAACAATGGAAGTGCAAGGCAGTTTCGTCTTTCATCTATAAAGCAAAATCTTTTAGTGAGAAGACCATGGTCTTTAACTTGTGCAATGGGGAAATAAATATACATATCCCATTATGAGTATTAGATGGTATTATATGGGCTGTATCATCACAACATTTAGCTATTATCAACCTATGCTAATATGCATTAAAATTAAATGCTATGGAAGCCAGTACTCTTTAGTGAAAGTCTACTTAATATTACTTATTCATCATCAGATTTGCAATACCATCAAAATCCCTACAGCCTGTCACCCTCGTCATGTAATACTCTTTGGTACTGTCTACCCACAAATCCCATTTACACTGCATTAAGAAAAATAACTATGTGTAATACTGCCAAAATATATGATTTCATCATATGAGGTGTAGCAAGGGTATGAAAAGTTTATAACAGGTCCTGGCTATTGTTACTTAATGAATTTGTTTCAAACATTATTATTTCTTCTTTGATATCAAAATATCCCACTAAATATGGAAATGATCACAGTATTGAACACAAAAATAGAAAGATTACCAAAGGATCTGTTATTATACATGGCAGCTAATATACATAAGAGGCAGAGTGAGAATGAGAAAAGAGAGAACAATGGAAATCCAGTGTGATGAAGATGAACAACATACTCAAAATACATCAAGGTGAAAGATATGTAAAAGATGGACGATTGGGCCAAATCTCATACACAGTATGAAATATAAACAATGACCAACCATCAAAAGGACATGAATATAATGGCTGTTTATAAAGAAATCTACATCTTAACCATGACTTTCCAAGCATGTGAATGAGAAACTGACACAAGTAGTAGCAATGGTAACAATATTTTCGCATTATTAAAACTACTAACTTGACGAAAAATTTTACATAGATCTACAGGTATATGATTTTCACATTGGTAAAGGCTTTGTGTGAAAGCAAATGGTTCCCAGTTTATCCCTGTCATCAACCATGCAGTCTATATCTCAAATATAACACTAGAGTTTACAAGTAGTTTGCTATTTTACCAAAGACAAATAATAGATATCATTCCCTTATAACAGTGGTTGAGATGATGTTTGTTTTTAGTGGTCGGGGTTGACAGGGTAGCTCTTATAAACATCTATATGATTCCTTTGTTTATCCTTTATTCCTATGTGCTTTAAAGTAAGATAAATGTGATATGAATCTCCTTCTCTACCAATGTGCTCATTGGCTTTTATCCCAAAGCTATGAAAACATTTTCCACCAGTGTGTTAATCAAAGCTGAATCTAATCCCTTTCAATTATCAATGGTTGAGAGACACTACTATGTTCTGGTGAGAAACTTCACTAAAATGACAAACTTATATTTTCCAATTGACATCATGTACTCCTAATGGCAGTTATATCTCTGTTTCATATCACTTTTACTTATGGTACATAAGTCTCTAATTTCACATGACTTTCATAATGGTAGGTATATCTGAATTTACATGACTTTTATTAAAAATAGATATTCCTCTAATTTTGCATGACATATTTTTTTCAGATTTCAACAGTGCTCATTTTCACATTATACCTGCTACAAAAGTGATCAAAAGTTCCATGACTTTTATGCATGTATATATAGTTATGTAGTCATCTGAATAGTAAAAATTGTTTTGATAAATATATAAAGAACCACTGCCCTATTAATTCAGTTCACAGGAAGCCTCTGTACTTCTTTTCCACTGCTTATTATCACAACTACTTATACATTTAGGTCAGTTTCTCTGCATGAAAATCCAAGGTCTGATTGTTGTTAAAGTTTATAACAAAATATGCAACAAAATATATATCAGAACAAAACACATATGAATATAGCCTCATCTTGTATAAGAATGTGAAAATGCAATGAATTATTTCCCTTACAAATAACACTCACACATTCAGTCTTGTAGAAAAAGTCACTATTCAGACAATCTTCCAATGATGTTATTCATCAAACATAAAGTTTATAAAAATAAGAAAACCAAGATCTTCTTACAACATTCAAAGTTCAAAAATCTGAGAGTCAGAATGTAATAACCATAAATGTGTCACTGCAGTGTTTGCATCTAAGTGTTCATAGATATAGCCTCCCTTTAGTAAATCCATAGCCATCTAATAACACATCATTCAGCAAAGATTCACATAGCAACTCTGCCTAGTGTTTACAGCATTTTTTTATCTCCCCCCTTTTTTTATTCTTAAAAGTCAGGAAAGTATGCCTCCTCTAAAGCATACAGCTTTTTTCATCTTGGAAGGTATTCCTAAGATTTTACACTTGTTTAAGCTAAAGAGTCTGAGTAATTTTTGTACAAGGCAAATCAACACAAACTGACAAAATGTGTGCCAAGAAAAGCATAAGTGATTTTTTGAAGAGCAAATTTACAAACTACAACCTAAATGTTACAAGTTGTTGGATACTTGAAATATGAAATCAAAGTGACACATAGATTTTTGAACTTCGACTGCACTAGATATCATTATCCTTCAAAACACTACACACATAATTGAACTGTTATAAATAGATACTGTACCATTCCACATATGATCATCCTTTCACTGCTAGCAAAATGAATTGACGTTAATCAGAAAAGCTCTTCATTTCAAGGGATGAAAATCCATAAAAAAGTAACCTCTTACCAACTACTCCAGCAACATTTTCTTAAGTACAGAACATAAATATTGCAAATAAGACATGAACATCTGTATGATTTCAGAGTGAATACTCTAAAGATTAAACTTGAGCTTCAGCTGGGCCAGAGTCCACTCAGTGACATTTAATTCGGCAAGATCTTGTGGCCTTTCCGAGATGGCAAGCTGCAGCTTCTCCAGCAGGCGTCCCCATGCCCATCGCTCCTCTCCACATACTAAGGTTACGCTCAGAGTGAACCTTAAAAGAAATTAAATTTATTTATCTAATTAGCCTACTGAATGGAGCTATCAAAATCAACCTACCAAATTTTCATAATGGTTAATGGTTATAAAGCCAATTAAATGTGTTAGACATGAAATTTCATATAGCACTATAGAATGGTGTTGTAGTGAAAAGAGTTAAGAGGGGGGTAGGTTGATGATTAAATATGCTACACGTCAAAAGTTATATAACAGTTCAAGATGGTATGGCATTGAAAGGGGCAAAAATAGGTGAGGGTAAAAATGGAATAACAAGGGTGATTAGATCAAAGATGCCAAAAGTAGGAAGTGTGGGATTCTGCAAGGATGTCCATAGAAAGGGGGTTAAGGGGGTTTAGATCAATTTCAGGAGAGATGTCATGAGTGAGAGAATCCACAAAAGGGGTTGTTGTGACAGAGTCACAACAACAGAAGGGATAATGGGGAAGGAAAGGGTGATTGTTAGATGAAGCAGGTGGGAATAGGATGTGTTGGGAGTGGGAGTGGGAAGAAGGGATGAACAGGGGGAGGATGTATTTGGCATTTACTTTGAATGTAGAGTGAATGAGATCAGAGAGATTGGAGGTTGGATGAGGTGTAGGTATGTTATCTTGGTTCAAGATTAGATAGTCTTGAATGCTTTTGAGAGTTTCTGAAGTGGATTTGTTTGGGGAGGTCTGAGAAACAAAGGTTTTCTTATGAGGGGGAGAAGAGGAAATAGGCATCTGAAGAGGAGAGGGGGTGGTAGAAGATGGGGTGGAATGTTTAGATTGTCAGCTATGGTTAGAGAGAGGAGGGAAAGGGGTAGGTGTCAGGGCAGTAGTAGAGATGAGGATGTCTGGATCTAAAACTGCAAAAGAATATGATTGAGAGAGGAAGGGGGTAGAAGTGGAAAGGTAAGATGAAGGAGGAACAGATACAGGGGGGACATAGAAACATCTTGGTTGGAAGGGGTAGGGGTGAAGTGAAGAGCAGTGCTGGAGTAGGGAGTGAGAGAAAGACATCAACGTGCTTCCTGTCAAACTGGCAGGCAAGGCAGCCCCTATAAAATACATTATGAGAGCCACCACAATTGGCATACATGCATGACTGTGCACAGCAGTTTGATCAATCATGACCAGGTTGGGTACATAGAGGGTATCACACTGTGGAGCAGTAGTGTTTGGCAGGGTGACCTAAATGCCAACAATTCTGATATTGATGGGGTAAGGATGATATGGTAAGTCAGCGAGGTATTCTCCACCATGGGGAGGTCATGTTTTCAGAAAGTAATCTAGGCAATAATGGTGAAGGATTTATGGCAGCCTCTAGAGGGAATGGTGTAGCATTGTAATGATACAGCATCACAGTCCATGAGGCACACAAGTAAGTCTTCTCCATAAATCTGACCTATCCTTGTCATAGACAGGGCAGTGTGTCAGATAGATTGAAACAGTTCTGGTACAATTATTGGGGGAAGGATTAGGCTTGGCAGGAATGGGTTTGCCAGTGAAGTCAGTCAGGGTTGATAAAGCTTTAACTTGGGATTCAGATGCAACTGTGAAAAAGTGTGAATGATCTGGGCAGCTGCAGAAGGAAACTTTGTCTACTTGTTTTTAGAGGCATTGGTGGAAGAGGAGAGTGCTGTTAGAGTAAGAGGCTGTAGATGAGATTTAAAAAAATGCTCCCATTTGACTGGGCTAAACAGAGTACTCAAAAGATCTGTAAAGGTGGGGTAGTAGAAGGATGAGGCCTTGTGGAAGAGGGAGTAGCGCTGAGATAGATAATAAGGCTGTAGAGAAGTAATAATGGTTGAGGGGGTAGTAGATGAAGAAAGCTGTGGGGGTGGAGGAGATGAAGTAGAGGATTTTCTGGAGGTTGAGTAATGACCTGGATAGATGATTCTTAATGGATTGAGGATATACTAGGCATTGAAAAGGGGGTAGTAGTAGTGTGTTCAGAGTTGTGGTCAAAGGAGAGCCTGGAGTCTGGGAACCAAGGGAATCAAAATTAATGGGGCTAGTTGACAAAGAAGCAAGCTTCATTCCCCTTAATAGGGGCACAAAATATTCATTACTGGCAATGGTAAAGATGGAGAGAAAAAATCCACATCCCAGGGTCCATTTGAGGGGCACAGGCGAATACCGTGTCAATGGCTCCCCAAGGCCGTTCATCCTTTCAACATAACTCTCACACCATTGGAAGTGGATAGTAAGAGGGGTTGGAGAAGGGAAGGAAAAGGAGAAGGAAAGAAGAGAAGACCATGCTACATTAGTTGAGTCGAGGCCCAAGGTAGGAGTGATCCCTATCAGGGAGCCTCATTCTCTTAAGCCCCCTATGGCAACAATGGACAAGGGATTGAGAGGGAAATTATATATAGCATAAAGCTAAGCCTATTGGATCCGGGTGCCTCGCTGTACCCACATGGCCCAAAATCCAGGCATTAGGCTTACATGAATGCTGATTCTCCCAGGTGTGTATAATGTATGCTTGGCCCACTCAAACACTTGTGAGGTGTCAATACTTCTTACCTCCCATTTGCAATGTTATGATCTCTTTCCCAACTTTCATGTTTTTTGCTTTTTTTAACATTATCCAACATCTATGTTCGTCATATGATGTGCTGCATTAACCCATTGGCGCCGGGTGTCACGTACGTACATGCCATGGCTGTTGTGGACCAAACACCGGGGGCATCATGCCATGCCCATTCCCGCGCTACTGGCTCGTCGGACGGAGGTTGTTTTTCTCCACTAGTAGCGGCTTCATTTATATGGTAAAGATTTTAGGCAATGGCACCTAAAGTGAAGGTAAACCTTCAAAATTTTAATATCTTTAAAAATTATAGCAAAATAAAAGCTTTTAGGTGTTATATGTCGCTCGCAAACTACCGATCGAGCCGGGCGCAAACAGGGGAAACTGCTGGTGCGCGCCAACAAGCCGGTGCATACGTAAACTTGACAAAATTTTTACCCGCTGCTGATGGGTTAAGATGGTAATAGCCTATTTTCCTTGCACAGACTCCATATCATCTCGCCAAGTAATCTTAACTCTACACAATAACAATAAGTAATATTTTGTTACTGTAATTCTTAAAATGCTTTTGTAATTTTCAATCTTTAGTAATACTAAATACACTGCAAGCCACAGCCAAAAGGAAAAGGAACCTGTGCATGGAAATAGTGTCATCACTGGATCTAGCACTCTTAAAGTCACTGATGACATAAAGTACATTCCACACTTATTTATCAATGGAAATGATACAAGAGCAAGCCACTTCCTAAATACACACTAAGTCTAATCAAGCCCCAAGAGCTTTGTGCACTTGTGGCGAGTAATTCCCGTCACCCCAGCCTACAGCTGAAATTCTCAAGACAGAATGTTCTCATCATCCCAGCCTTCAGCCAAATTTGTCCATGAAGGGGTGGTCACATCACCTAACCCTCAAGCTAAATTTTTTTCATGACATGATGGTCACATTACCTGAATCCAAGGTGGTTGATCTTCATCCATGAATACACAAAATGTAAGAACCAGCAACTAAAGACACAGAAACAAAACCTATCTACCAACCTTTTAGCCAGTGTTAGAGCCTGCAGCATATTGACCACCATGACGACATCGCTGACGGTTGGTGTGAATGCGAGCAGAGTGGTGATTGCGTCTCCTAAGAGACCCCCAGCCACCAAGCCCCCAGCCAACCTCTCTGTAGACTGTGCCGTGAGATTCCTCAACAGTTCCAGTCTCTCTGCAAGATCTAGTCTCTCCCACAGCTGGACAAGGCCCTCAGTTGTACTGGGTGGATTGTTTACATCCTGTTGAACAATCAAACATTAGATAAATGCTGGGATACATCTTAAATCAGTATGTACATATGTGTGTAAATAAAAATTGTATCAATATGCAAGCATACATTTCTATATGTATAAGTGTACATATAATTTATATTAATATCGATAGCTGTGTGTTTGTATGTATATAAGTATATAAGTACATATGTATATAAGTATGTATATGTTTGTTTGTATATGTTTGCATATGTGTGCATCAGTGTGAACATGTTTATGTGTACACATGAGTATGCATGTATGCATGTGTGTATGTGTGTGCACATTAGTGTGAATACACACTTGTATGTATGTGCGTGCATGCGTTAGTGTGCACGCACTTGAATGTTTGTACCTGCATGCATACATGCATGCATGTATGTATGCATGTGTGTGTCCGCTTTTGTGTGTGTATTCAAAAATACAAACTTTTTTATGTAAGATGTTTACCAATATTTATATGCTTAATGATACAGTAATATATCTATGGATGGATCTCCACTAAAATGGGAAGAGTGTCATAGGGGGGCCATGCCCCCTTGCATTTAATGTGCTCCCACCAAGGACATGTATATACATACCATCCCCACAGTGAGTTTAGTTTATTAACTGTCTTTATGCATAAATGGATCCACAAGTACTTAGTCACCAATGAACTAATTCATAGTATTACCTATCTCACTGTCAATCCTTTTATTAGATTTTTGGAAATACTTTCTTTTATCTTATAATGATGTTAGTAATGTAAATAAATCTATGATAATTATAATGTCTATAATAATAATAACAGTATCAATGTTGATAACACAAGAAGTGTTACAGATCCTTTCTATCTAAAAGTAGTACGCGTTCACTTTACTTACCTAAACAATCGCTATGAATACCTCCTTCTTCCTAAAATCCTGCCTATGTCAGTGCATTTCCGCGAATCTAAATCACAAGAGATTCTAAACTGCATCAAACTCTTAATTTAGCATAAATTTGCAGAAACAAATAGGTACTCACATACTGAACATCAGTAGGATATACAGAATTTTCAGTATCATGGGGTGTTAATTTGCTACACTTCTTTGTTGCCGATGATGCTATGGAGTTCCAAATGGACGGACGAACCTTATTCTTGTCATTTCGATCAAGTGGCTTCAAATGGGTCCCTGAAATTGGTACCAGAGTTTGTAGCTATTTTCACAATTGCAAATCTTCTTACATAAATATGAGGAGGCTTCACACATAGTACTTGTAAGTTAATAATTGCTTCTGATTGGTACTGTGAAATGAAATCTCTTGTTCTGATGTATAATGCTAGGTACACACAGGCTAAACAGAAGGTACTTCTGCCTCACAGTCATCACTGTGAAAATTCATGTATATGGTAGTATCAAGAACCTCCTGATATGTTTGTTTCATTAAAGAAAATTTACAGATTCTGACTAATAAAAAGATTCCAACAGATTATATAAAACAACTATATAAAGGAAATAATATAAACTAAAATCATAACTTCATCTATCCAAACCTAAGAAAAAAAATGAATATCAATAATCAACTATATTCAATTACAGTTCTCTCCTAAAGATCTAAAAAACAGAATCCCTAAAACAAAACATTTTATCTCATCTATCATAACCAAAAAAATAATGGTATCATTATAAAAAAATAAATAAGTACACTGATATTTCAAAATGCAAAATGCAGATTTCATCTACAACAGCAGATACTAAAATTGTTCCTTAGCAATTCAAGGCAAATATAATGAAGATATAATGCTAACGTGGCAGAAAACTATTGTTTGACACATTTTTTAACTCTTTATTGCTGGACACATTCTTTTTAACCAAGGAACCACATGTTGTAAAGTCTGGAACAATAGAGTCGTGTTTTTGCCTTTTCTCTCCTCTGCTAACCTGTTTCTTAACAACCAACAAATCACAATAAATAATTGCATCAAAATCACATTTTCTAATGAATTCTATAAATACAGAATGAAAACTAGAGTTCCGGCATTTCAAGGGCCTAGATGGAAAGGGTTACACAATTTCATCACCTCACATTCCTATTTCAGTTCAAACTAATTGTGCATCACACCTATATACATGCAAACAGACAACACAACTGCTTTATAAAAATTAGAAGCTACAGGATACCCTTCTCTCCTTACATATATTGAATACAGACTAATGTATAACTTATATAAACATATATTTTTTTATATCATAAGCAATAAGAACTGAGCCCCTAAGTAACATCTGATTTAATGGGCTGATGATATCAAGAGACACCTTTCCCCCTAATATTCCACTAAATCAAGAGACTACTTTAAGGCAAAAATATAAAAATAGCTTGTTGTTCCAGCACAATACAGACATCAACACAGACATCTCCTTACCCAACACAAGCTGTCTAAACTCATCGTAGGTAGGAGCTGAGTGGATGGCACGGATTTTGGCAGAATTTTCCGCTGCATAGCGTCTGTCTGCTTCAATTCCCGCTCTTAGGCGTGCCTCGAGCT
>NC_091582.1:22849069-22851569 GCF_042767895.1 Penaeus vannamei | reverse complement strand
AAAGAGAAAGTAGGGAGGACAGTGAAATTACTCTAAAACAAGTAAGAGATTTGAGGCCCGCGAGGGGGATCCAACAGGGCCTCTGGGAGAACACTGAAGTGAAGGTCTTGGGTCAAGGCTTTTATTTGTTTAAAGTTTGTCTTTTATAACAGAAAGAAAACAGTTCTTGGAAATTTTCCAATAGCTGAAACATATTAGTTGCACGTCTCTATGATTTTCATGACGTAAGTATTATTCGCGCCTTCAATGCACACGAGCGTGTTTCGAATAAACAACGGGGAGCTATTTTGCAATTATAACATCCATTATTCTTGTTTTATTCACTCATTATACTCAGAAATATGTTTCAAATTCTTTTAGGAAGCAACGCAAGAGTGCTATAAGAAAATCGGCTGGGTAACCTAATTTGCCAGTTGTACATCATGTAGACAACATAGCAGAAGACAAGCAGACGACAGGTGAGTCCTCTACCATAGGCCTTGCACGTATGTAAACAGTATAGCAGAAGACAAGCAGACGACAAGCATGTGCTGCACTATCGCCATCTACCTTTGCCAGTGAGCGGAGGTGCCAAGTACTGAATAAAGTACGGTTAGACGCGCATAAGCGTATATGCCAGCATTTTCTCTTTATAACCTTTCTTTTGGTTAACATATAATCAATATCTGACAGCTGTTAGTTACCTTCCACTCGTAGTAATCGTAAGAGATCGCTTATATAGACTTGGACGTATCAATCTAGCAGAAAGCACTGAAGACTAGCGCTATGGTGGCACACTTGGCACTGTTGATAAAACGTATTCAGATCAGTGGTTAATCTCTGTTATAGTCACATTACTTGAAAGTGTGGTAGAAGAGCATTGGAATTATATAACACAATAAAATATGCAACTCCGAATAAAGATCCTTTGGCAAAAAAAAACAAAAACAAACGCAAGTATAGCGAGATAGACGAGGAGTTGCGCTGGAGTGGCACCCAATACAGCAACAGAAAATATATGATGGAATAATGGAGAAGAAATAATTAGGGCGAATGAAGGTAAAATTGGGAAACAGAAGAAAAGCGGATTTTTAAGAAAGGAGGCGAAATCCTATGAATGTATTTTTGTCTATAATGTCATATTTCAACACTTTACCTATTATTTAAAAAATGGACGATAGTTTATCATGCATTATTATTTATAAACAAAAATACTGTTAAATGATCTAGTTCGAACGACCAAATTTCTTGCAAATAGTATGATTGTATATGAAAAATATACAAAATAAATGTTTGGATACCCTCTGGCAGTGTAGCGAGAAAGCGAAGAGTTCTAGCGCTTCGAGTAAGAGGCGCTAAAGTGGCATCGTTGAACAGTGTATCAGACTTCGTGGACGATGGCGGACGTGAATGGTGTGCAGACCGAATCGCCGAGGAAGAGGCTCAAAAACACTCCCACCAACAAAGTGACGGTGGTTCTTGGTGCACAATGGGGCGACGAAGGCAAAGGGAAGGTCGTAGACATGCTGGCAGGCTCGTCTGACGTTGTGTGCAGATGTCAGGTGAGAAATAGGATTTAACTTTCCGGCGGGACAGGTCTCATTTCAATTAGTATCACTTTTTCACGATTGGGAAAGAACAGCAGCCGCAAAATAGAACTCGCTCATTCATTTACACGTGATTAGCGGGTTGTCAGTGTAAATTAGCGTGAACTTCACCTCCTATATAAGCCTAGTATGTTTTAGGCCTCGGGTGACGCAATAACTCGCCTGTACGCTCGGGTCCGTTGAAAAGGCCTAAGCGGTTTGCATTTTTCTCTTGAATTCGATTCTGTTCCACTTCTTTTTGTTCCTTGTAAGATTTGTACTTGTTCGTTTTTTATTGGTGTATTGATTCGAGTGTGTGGCATGTCATTGGTAAGGTTATTGATGTTACGATGTTGAGCATTTTCTTCAGTTGTAATGTTTGCATTTTATGCATGATGAAAATGTTGATCGGTAATATATTTATTGAAGTGATTGAATATTATGATCGTAATTCTTTTCACATAATTCATATTATAATAGCTTTCAAGATTAACAGTAATAGAAGCAGAGACAAGTAGTAGTAATAGTAATAATAGTAATAGTAATAGCAATAATAGTAATAATATGAATAATAATAATAGGAGTAATAATAATAGTAATAGTAATAATAGTGATAGTAATAATAGCAATAGTAATAATGGTAATAGTAATGATAGTAATAGTAATGATAGTAATAGTAATAATAGTAATAGTAATAATAGTAATAGTAATATTAGTAATATTGATAATAATAATAGTAATGATAATAATAGTAATAGTAGTAGTAGTAGTAGTAGTAGTAGTAGTAGTGGAGGTGGAGGTGGAGGTAACAGTAGTGGTGGAAATAGAGCAATCGTAGTGGCATTATGGTATTAGTAGAGGAGGTGGTATCATCAGAGTAATAGTAGTGGTATTTTAGTAGTAATAGTAATGATATTATGTTAGTATTGGAAGTA
>NC_091582.1:22846496-22848569 GCF_042767895.1 Penaeus vannamei | reverse complement strand
TTCTAACAGGTTGAGTACATCACATTGCCAGGATGGGAAGAAGACACATCCCAGTGCCGCACATTTGAAGAGCTGCCTCAGAATGCCAGAAATTATGTAGAAAAAATTGAGGAACTGATTAATGTGCCTGGTAAGTATAATGTCTTTCTTGCAATTTAATCACCACAAACCAAACCATATATGTGACATACCCCATCTTTGGAATTAACTGATTTTATCAAAAGGTTTCTAAAATATATTCATCTTAAAAAAAGAAAAAGAAAAAGAAGAAAAAAGAATTATTAGTATTTTTGTCTGGATTTCTTAGCTTCTCTAACTGCCTGAAATAGTTTGCTTCTTCAGATAGTTTTGTTTTGATAGGTTAGGTTATTTCAAAGAATTATCCTATTTAATTGTAGATGATTTCTAGTGTATTATCCTCTCTAATTTCAGTTAAATGGATTGGTGTTGGCAAATCCCGATCCTCAATGATCACGGTTTTCTAGGAACATGCAGCTCCAGAAAAAGAAATAAGGACTAATTGTGGACTGAAATTGACATCAGGTGAAGAAAAGACAAAAATAGAATACAGCATAACAGAGAGACAACATGTGTGTATTTTATGTATAGTTTGTAAGTGTGTTAAACTTGAAGAGCATTTAGAATTGAGTTTCAAGCTATGACTGAGTAGGATATAGTTATGGATAATCAGAGAGAGAATAAAATCTTGGTTTTGAACCTACTGAAAATTAGCATAGTTATGATATAGGCTATTTGCCTTTACATAGAGAATGCTTGCAACAAACATAAGCCATAATGCCTTCTGTGAAAAATAGCTGCATTTGTTAGACTCAAATTATCTGAAATTTTCCTGGATGCTAAGAAGTAAGGATTTTTTAAATTTTAAAGGACTTTCATGAACTCTTGATTGATTTTTTATTGGTTATTTTAATACCATTGTGTTTAGTATAAGAGATGATTTGACTGGAGTAACAGGTTTAAGGAAGAAATTGTCAGGAGTCTTATGCAGGTGCTGTTAAAGGTTGTTAAAAACTTACAAAGGAGGAATACATAACACAAAATGTGAAATGGATTCATGATGTTTACCACCTTGTTTTATTTATGTGCTGTTTGTGTTGTGTTTTACACTCGTTTTAATAAGACCCTTAAATTCACTGTTGATTATCTTGTTTCTTTTTATGTCCATGGTTCTACTACTATTTTCCTTTGTTTGTCTATTGTTGTAAGTTTCAAATTTGTGAACGTTTTATCCTTAAGATTCAGAGATATGATATCTTTATTGCATTTATTGTTATATGCACATTAGTCAACAACAATGTCCGCAAGTCCGGCAGTGTTGACCTATAATGACTATTGGTATTAAGAGGATATGGAAGTTGTGTTTTTCATAACTATTAATTAGGAGGTATATAATTATGTATGATGTTTTTTTTTCTCTCTTATAATGGAGATTTATTGACTATCTTTTGTGTTGCATTTGTGTTTTCAGCTGTCACAGCTCTGGTAAATGTTGGTGATGATTACTTCAGCCAACAGAGTCTGAGGGATGGATGCAAGAAGTCTTAACAGTATGCATATCTGACTTGACGTCTGCTGTGATACAGTTTTCAGATACACTGACACAAAGTTGGTTCTTTGAAACCAGTTTTTAAAACCTTATTTTCTTTTTTTTTTTCTTAATAAACAAAGACAGCTAAAGATAAATTATTTTATTGCATTTTTGTCTTTTTTTTCTCTCATTTCATTTTTAACCTTAAACTACATAGGAAACAAACTAGGAATCATTGAATGGGTAACATGAAGGACAAATTTAAAAACAAGAAAAAACTAAATTACTGAGTGACAGCATGTTCATAATCTCTTGCATGTCATTGAGGGTTTGCAAATTTCAACATGTGTTGCCCAGTAAGAAAATATTGGTATTTAAACAAACCAGTTACATACTATACATCAAGTGAGAATACATAAACAAATTTTATTGATATATGGATTCTAAGGGAATATATGAATGATGCAACTATCAAGAAAGGAATGAGTTAAATGACCTAGGTAAGATTATTTCGGGGATCTACT
>NC_091582.1:22821496-22823996 GCF_042767895.1 Penaeus vannamei | reverse complement strand
AGTCCTCTTTTAGAAAAACAAAAACAAAAACGGACGCAGCTGTAACAATACGGATAACATTACAGAGTAAAAAACAAGGAGAGACGAGTTTCAAAATAAACTTCTTAAAGTTGTAAGTTCAAAATTTCCTAATAAATGTGCTCACGTTATAGAAAGTTCACAGGAATTACAATTATACGTTGATTCAATAGTGGTCGATGTTTCATGTCCTGGCGACCATTAATGACCTTGCATTATCTTACCTGTGCGCACACCACCTGTGAAATGGTATCTAGAGGTGTGAATTAGAAATAAATGTTATGTCGGAATTTTATGTATATATCACGAAAATTTAAAACCTGTCAATAGTAATAGTAACTTATAAACATTCGCCTCAACGTTTCTTTGAAATTCATCAAAACTCCGGGCGCATCCATCTACCACGCAGTACAGTTACATGCACGAAGGCTGTATTAACTAGGTTATAACGCGGCAGGTGGTGAGTACCTGACCTGAAAAGATTAGAAACTGCTGCTCAGGAACATGTTATCATCAAGATGGCCTCTGAATATCTTATTCTACTCGCCTATAAAAGTACTCTTTAAACTTTTGGGGGGCGCACAACCCCGGATGAGTATTTGCCAAAAGCTGTTCATCCTACATTATAGCGAGGAAAAATAATGATTCTATTCGCTTCATTCTACATGCATTCAACCGTATGGCAAAAAGGCAAAATGTCATTTAATTCCTGAAAACATTATAAAAATATTTGCAGAGGTACCTTGGCCTACATTTAATACCCAATTGAAAATACGTTTCTGTACCAACATGAAGTGAATAAAATGTTTTAAATATTTTCAGACTCTGTGAATGACACTTGCTGATTCAAGAAATGCCTTTTCTCTTCTGTTGCCATTCGAACAAACAGAAACTGAACATGCAATGTTATCCACAGACTGTTCGGGTTGAGAGACGAGCAGATGAGATAGGGAGAAAATCTCAAGTGGGGTAAAAATATGTCTAAAGTATACTATGTAAAGTTTTATCTGTAATCTGCAATACATCCCGGATAAAATACAAAATTCTGCCGCAACTAATGGGCATGGTACTGTATATTCATATGAATACTGTTTAATATCCACCCTCTGTCTCACCACATTTATTTATCCATCAGGGTTGAATAGTGAATATAAACAGTTATTTAAGGAATTTGAGTCTGAGTAGCAACTAAATAAAACATATCGGTTTAGTAAGACCATGGCAAATTTATTCATGTAGATGTTGAGAAATTTTTTTTTTTTTTATAAAGGATTATATATTTTGATACTGATGTACTGTATTATAAAATATTTTTAGGGTACCTAAAAATCTTGTACACAGGCACAGATTTAAAGTCAGTGACTTGATAGTCAAGGTACAGACAAGTTAGTGGTACTCCATCAACCCTTCCAGCGGTATCCCTTCGAGGTTCGTCGTCTATTGAATAACATCGCTATACGCGAATAAAACTAATCGATTTGGTAAAATCAGATACAGAGGACAAAGAAAATCAGCCCGTGCTATGCATCGCTTATTGATAGCCTTTCGATTCAGCAAATTTCACGAAATTCGATGGCGACAGCTATCACAACGATGTTCTGTGCCTTCCCTTTCCTTGGAGTCTGAAGAACTTGCTTATATTGCTAAACGATTAACTCGGGGCTGTGGTGAAACAAGGAAAAGAAAAGGTAAATGCAGATGAACTCATGACGTCAAAACAGCTTTATGACGTCACAAAAACCACTGAACTCTGGCGACAGAGGGCGTTGTCCTGGCAGTTTCTGGCAGCTGTATCACTTTTACGAGCATTATTTTAGGACGGACTTGCCCACCCTTCCCCGTATTACCTTTGAGCACTGGAGTGACGTAAACAACATGGCGCAACACAAGAGCAGAAATCATCGTGAAAGTGCGACGTTTTAGTGTGCTTCTGTGACTTGACGTAAATACTATGAGTGTGTATCTTTGAGGTCGAGACAAGACATTTGAACTAAGAAATCATGGAGGAGGAGGACAGCGGCCTCGGGTACAAGCCCCAGAAACAGGTCATTTACAACAAGCTGCTGCCCTATTCTGAGGAAATTCGAGAGGAAATTATTGAACAGTTCAGTAACATAAAGATAAATTTGGCCAAAGCTGTGGTATTGAGAGATATAAGGCCGGGATGTGTCCATTGGGTCGCCAAGCTGTCCAGGTTTGTCAAACTTTTTTCCGTCAACGTCACACTTTGAAGTGGTCATTATTATTATTTTTATTATTATTATTATTATTATTATTATTATTATTATTAAATTAGTATTATTGTTATGATTTGTATTATTATTATGGTCATTAGTATTTGCAATGTGATATTATGATGATCTTTACTTGCACTTTTTTCCCCACTGAATGTTAACATAATTCAACAAAATATTTAATTAAATATATATTATTGCTTAGTTGTCAATATCGTTTTGAAACATATTTATTTGTTATTCATTGA
>NC_091582.1:22773996-22778996 GCF_042767895.1 Penaeus vannamei | reverse complement strand
ATGTGTGCATATATAAGGAGGTTGAGGGGATTAACCACTGAGTGTTAAATAGATAAAAGTCTGTTGTAAACTTCTTTATTTACACAGCAAATTCTTTCTTCTCAAAATTGGTTAAAAGATAAATGGGAGAAAAGTAGATTGATATTGCAAAGGATGTGTTGCATAGGGTAGCAACTACTACTCTAACAGAAGCTTTTTCAACACCATTTTGTGAAGGATTGATGACCACGTTCTGTCGCTTCAGAAGTTTTGAATGCGTCATCAAGAGCATGATTCGCGTGTGCCGAACATACTTCCCACCAGCAGCAACATCGGAGATCCTTGAGCAAGTGCGTCCCATGATATGCCCCTTCGACATGACTATGCAGAGGGCGATGATGTATTTGGAACTCTTCCTTCCCACATCTATGGAGCCGCACCAAGCAGACATCAGCTGGAAACTGTGGAAGGACGAGATGTTAGGTGATTAAGCTTTTTACCTTTTTTTTTGGTTTTGTTTTTTATACTGCACTGTGATTGATTGATTGATCTAATTTAATCTAGATTCGTTTGAATTTTGTAAGAATACTATTGTAAAAATTTATGATTATGGAGGAATTTAGTATAGATATTCACTTTTTTTACTTGTGTATCCAAAGAGATTTGTATTTGTTTATTAATTATTATTATTATTTTTACAAGATTGTTAATTGAAATACAGAAAGATTGATGGTTTATATCATACAGAACTGTTGTAGTCACTATGAATAACAAATAATGGTCTTTTGCTATTCTTAGGTATCTGGAATGCTTGCCACAACAGCCACTTCTCATTTTGGGAGAACGGCATGTTCTGGCTGTTCGCAAGACTTGCGTGGCACAATATTGGTTATGTTGAATGGGAAGAACACCTATCAATGGTTTTCACAAAGGTATGGCTTCAGAAATTTATATGGAATAATGTTAGAACAGGTTCTTTTCAGATTTTTAAAAAGGGGGTTGGGTAAAGGTTTAGAGCATCATGACTATATTTTTGTTGTAGAAGTTGTAGCCAGTAGTTATATCAAGGAAATATAATAGTCCTTCTTTACACAACAGGTGCTGAGGTCTTTCCACTTACCTGTGACGTACAAGAAAACACACGTTGGCAGAGGTGATGGACTGGATCGTTTTGCTTCTTCCATGTTCATTGTTGCAAATTTGGTGAGTATACTTAGTAGTCAAATGAACAACACATTTATTTTAATAGTTTTTGTATATGATTATATATTTATTTATTTATATATTTATTTATTTATTTATTTATTTTAAGAAGTACCAATAAAGAGCCTAAACTCATTACTTGTATAAAACTGACTACATCCTTTTCTACACACTCAGGGAGGTGGCAGCAAAACCCAGCAGCATTTAGAACGACTCTTCAAATCTCTAGAGTCGTACTATCATCCTTCCAACTCAGGGCCCTGGACCCGCCACCTGCACGAGTTCCTCAACAAACTCACCTTGCTCTTCATCAGAAGATTGCATCGGTTAGTTGAGCCTATTTTCGCTGGATATCTTTGTTCTGAGCGATGCATTATAATGAAGATAGTATTTGTTTTGTCCTTGCTTTTTTATTTGTTTTATATTGCAATTTATTATCCATATATTTATTAATATTCTTTCCTATTTAGGGAGCGATATATGAAGCCATCCTGGGAACTAGGAGTAGAGCCCAAGAAAAAATTAACAGAAGAGGAAATTACAGCTTTTGTGCGATGTGTTCAGACGCCTGCAATGTTGGCAATGTTCTCTCACACTGGGACACATGATGCTGGTGTTGTATTCCATCGTCTCTCTCTCCTGCGACCAGAAATCGTTATACCTCCACTACTAGAACAGTGAGTATATTACTGAGGTGCCTGATATAAAGATGTCACTACATGATTTACTTAGGGTAGGATATTTGGTCAGTTTGTGAATATACAGCCAGTCGGTGGATAAAGTTGCACATGATTGTTTTGTGCAGTTACAAAAAAAGTTTCTGAAAGAGCATGGCATCACTGAAGACATTGGCATATGTGATTTTCTAGAAGATTTTAGAATATGTATCTAAATATTCTATTTTATTTGTCAATAGATATTGTACCTAGAAACTCAAACTATCATTTAGTTACCATGAAGTAGAGATGAGAATGTGTGTGAATCCTCAACTCAGGTTGTACTCCTCGCTGGAAACCACCACTGAGCCCCATCGATTGACAGCATCCCTAGAGTGTGTAGTGTGTGTGGCTCGGGCCATGGTCAAAGGTGGCAAGTATTATCCAGAGGGACAGAGGCATGTCATCCCACTGCTGCTTCAGACACTTCCTGGAATTGACCCAAATGACATAAAGAAATGTATGGTGAGTAGCCGTGTTAATGACTGGGATTTGATCATGTAACTTAAATTTTGTTTATTTTGCCTGTGTTATTTGTTATTCTAGTAAGTATCCATAGTGTTGTGGGAGACGTTTGATAGAAAAATAGGTATCTGTATTATTTTATAGGTGTTTGTATTATTTTATATATGTTTTTAGATAGCTATTTTTATTCTTATATTTGACTTGTGTATTATTTAGTGTATTCTTGTTTATTTTTGTAATTTTGTTCATTCATTCAGTCAGTATAATTGGTCATTTTTTACAGTGACAAAATAAGTGTATGTTTAGTTTACTAAAGGATTCTATATATGAAAGGTATATTAAATAAGGGATCACTTTAATATAGGGTTTTATTCTGTTTTTCCCTCCCTAATTAAAATGAAAAAAGAAATGCATAAAAAAAAAAACATATATATATATATATATATATATATATATATATATATATATATATATATATATATATATATATATATAGTTAATATTTGCACTAATAGCTGAAACTGCATGCTTTTGGGAAAACAGTAATACCTATCTTGTTTTCAAATTAATTCATATAACTTTTGGTATTAGTAAGTGGTTACTGTTGTTGATTTTGGTATTTTGTTTTACTGTTAATCATTCTTTTTCCTCACAGGTAACATTCCAGTTTATTTACACCCTGGTGACACTCGTGCCTTTTGTTGACTGCTCAAGTGCCATCGATGAGGCCAGTGACCTGACAGAGGTAAGGTACTAAATTTAACAAGGGAAACTGAATATAGCGAGATAGATTACGTATAAATGAAAAAGGGTGTGTGAATATGAGGGAATAAATTGCTTCAAAATGAAAATGTGTGTGACTGGTCCTTATAGGTTGTTTCTTCTCTCCCCAGATAGAACAAGAAGTATGTCTGCAGACAGCAAGCTTTGAGGATTTTGTCCTACAGTTCATGGACCGTTGCTTTGTACTGATTGAAAATTCTGCATTGGAGCAAATAACGCAACTTGACCGTGAAACTGAGAAGATGAACAGAGAGGAGAATATGCTAGAAATGGGGCTTTCTTCAACTTTTTCAGCAATTCTCACCCAAGCTCATCCAAGTATATACCAGGTATGCTTTTCCAAGGCAAATGTGCTATTACTTTATCATATACAAGCTAGATTTTTATTCTAAGGAAGGAGGTGTGACTATTCAGGGAATAATTTGAAATTGAGCTGTGAAAGTTCTCTGTAATCTATTTTTATAGCAAAATTTCTAATGTCAGTATATTTTATTAGGCAGCACTTCAGCGACTTCAGTCTTTCATCAAAGGCAAGATGATAGAGATTCATGTTGCCGGAAAGTTTGCAGCAAATATGTGTCGCTCAGCTGTAAAGGTACGTTCTTCTACATCTTGTCCACCTTGAAGTGTAATGCTAAGATTTTCAGCACAGCATGCTCAGTAATTGTAAATTTTCAGGTTATGACTTTTTAGATCATTAATTAAAGTTTGTGTCAAAATTAGTTTATATATCCCTTATCCTGAGAGTGATTAGTTTGTGTATTATAGAATTCTTCATGGATTTATATTTATATCACATTCATAGTATAGATAAAAGATTGTTAAATTGTTTGTATCTTTTCAGTAAAGTCAGAATGTATTTCAATCCCCCCCCCAAAAAAAAAAAAAAGTTCTTGACAAAATCTCATGCTTTTTTTAATTCCTTACAATAGAAGTAAATTTATCAGGTGGCCATATTATTCTTTAGTTTAGAGGCTTGGGTCATTACATATATTATATAGATATCTTCATATTGTCAAAGGTCAACCCACAAGAAGCTCTGAAAGTCTTTGTTCCTGGAGTGTGTCGCCTCCTGATCACCTTGACAAGTAATGAGGAAGTCCAGAAAGAAGAGAACCTGGATGATGAACTATTGTTTAATCTACTTCTCCTGTCCGAGGTCAGAGTCCTCTGGTACACTTGTTTAGTTTTGTTCAGTTAAGAATAACTCTTGGTTTCATAATTTTTTTCTTACTTCATTTGCATGTAGAATTTTGATATACAAGCAAAGAAATTCATAATGTTTGCAAGCTGTTGGTAATAGAAAACTGCTTTTTTATGGTATCTTTAAATATTTTACCATTTTTTATTTTCCCATTTATTTTGATATCTTTTAGATATATCTATTCTACTCCTGGGATGCAACAATAGATATTGATTTAATCATTTTATGGCTTTCAGCTTGTGAGATGCAGTGGCATGCACTTGGTAGAATATGTTCCTCAGATAACCCAGGTTTTGACCTTGACATTACACCTGAAAAGCAGAGAAGGCTACCATCTTTCCGGCTCCATTCTGAGATACTTGCTTAAGTACCTGGGCATCACCATCCCTTCAGAATACAGGTCCATGCCTCATAAGTGGGATGTGCCCCTGAGTGAATTTCTCCCAATAAGGGTATGTGTGCTAAATGGCTCTTTTGTGATCATTACTTTGCAGTTATATATTTTATACTTATACTTCTGCTCTATATTGCTCTTAATATCAAAATGATCAAAGAGTACTTGAGTGGTATTAGTTTTGAATTGCACATAAAAAGATATGAGATGTATATTATAGTTCAGAAGTTGTGACAGATAAGCATATTTGTGACAG
>NC_091582.1:22753996-22768996 GCF_042767895.1 Penaeus vannamei | reverse complement strand
CCTGATAATGCGTAAGTTTGACTGACTCATATACTTGATTTTGTGAAGGAATCTGAAAGGCATTTAATTATTTCAGACCTGATAATGCGTAAGTTTGACTGACTCATATACTTGATTTTGTGAAGGAATCTGAAAGGCATTTAATTATTTCAGAATATTGAGTGAACAGTCCTATTTTTTCTTTTGCTTTAAGAACCAATAAAGATTAAGAGTTTGATTTAGATATGTGTGTAATCCTGTTTATGCAGTGACTGTGCATTGAAAAGAGGCTTTAGTGCAGGATTGTCATTATATGGAATAGCTACTGATTGGTGTAATTTGCAGGTGGATGCAGTTTGACAGTAGCAAGAGAATTACCACAGAAGAAGAATGGGAACAGCCTAGATTTGTAGAGAAAACCTTCCATGGCTGGTATACATGGCCTAAGTAAGTGCAGTTGAATTATTGATACAAATCTTCTCTGGTATTGATATATGGATTATAGAAGAATGTGTGATCCCACAGCACATGTGATCTTGGAGAGGTTATAAATTCACTATAATTAACAGTTGATTATGAAATAAGGATCTTTGTCAGCATCATAAGTTATATCTGTCCATGGGTAAGTATGCACCACAATTAGCAGAAATATTGTTGTAAAGCCCATTTATCAGTGGAATAAACAATAGTTAGAAAAGATAGATGTGATTAATCCAGAAATGATATTTTTGAGCCATTGGATCTTACACTTGGACAATACTCCAGCTATTAGGCTTATTTGAATGGCAACTCTCCTAGGTGTGTGGCTTGAAGTACCATCCCACACGAACACTTATGTGCAATATCAAGACTCTTTGCCTCCTCTTTTCAATGCTGTTAACTCTGTTTCTGCAGATGCATTCTTGCTGTTTTGCTGTTTTCCAAGGGTTATAGTTTGTCATTTGTTAAGCTGTATCAAAATGGTTATACACTGTTTTCATTTAGAAGACTCCATGTTATATCTCTAGGTAGTTTACACTCTGTACAATAACAGTAACAATAAATAACATTGTGTTATTTAAAAAAAAAAATCATATTCAATTTTGTGTAACACACCCAGCACATGTTGGTAATGGTGAGCAGGAATAGGTTCCTGTACGTCCTCCCTGGAGATGGCTCTCTTAGGCATGGCTCATGAATGTATCATTCCACTCTTGTTTAATGGCAAAAGTAAAGTCAGAGGCCCAAGTCAGAGGCCCTTCCAGAAGGTCTGTTGAGTGTATCACCCGCCAAAAGCTTTGTTCACTCCCCATCACTTGCCACTCAGCAACAAGACGTTTCCCTAACCCTAGACCACAAGTAAATATTCCCATGACCAGATGTTTCTACCAACCGGCTCTTTGGCCAAATTTTGACATGAGATGTTGCTTTCACCCAGATACAATGTGTTTAAGTCACTTTTGAAATATGTGTATGCTTGGATAGTCATAACCTATTTTACTGGCCATCTAAATGTAATTTTGATTATAATTTGACTTTAGGAAGCTGAAGGTATATGCCCCTGCATCCCAGCAGCCAAACCTTGACAGGGAAAGAGAAGAATTAAAAGAAGAAGAAAAAGAAATCTATGATTTCTTCTCATCAAAGGAAAAAGTTGATAAGTTGATATCTTTCCTTTCTCTGGAAGAAAACAAGGAACGTGACAGCTTTAACACTCGTCGATTCTGGATGTTCAAGGTAAGCGATTTTGTATGTTCAACATTTTTTCTACAAAAAATTATATGGCTATCTCCTTAGATTTATCAGTTTATAAAAAAGTCTGGATGGACTTCGTAATTGATGAGGTATTTGAAAAAAATCAGCACCATGTTTACTTTCATTAATATAAATAATAATTTTTTTCAGGGTCTTTTCAGGAACTTTGGTTCCACATTTATTGAGCAGTTTAGAGGCCATTTAGAAAAGCTAGTCGGTGAAACTCAAAAAAGCAGCCAAAGATGTGCAGTAGAGATCATAACAGGTGAGATGTTCTTCCACAGGCTAACTTGTACATTATGCAGTTGGTATGCTTGTAAATAATTGATATTTGTAGAATATTTCATGAGATATAACTTTGCATTTTTGTAAAATTGATATGAAAGTGAAAATTATATGATAATAGGAAAGTTTCAAAGCCAGTGCTTTCAAGATTTATTTTACATCCATCCAGGAATGATCAGAGGGAGTAAGCACTGGACATTTGCAAAGCACCAGGCACTATGGGAGATGCTGAAACCCATCATCCAAACGGGGATGGCCAAGGTGACTGTCGAAACCGTGGAGGACTGGGGCACCTGCATGGCAACCTCTAGTGCTGACAGGGACCCTAATAGATTAGCTCCCCTGATGGACATCCTGCTCGACGACCCTCTCAGGGCCAGCGAGGGAGCTTTTAATGGCTCCAGGTAAATTACAGCTTATATTTCTATCTCTGTCTCTGGCACTCCCCATCTATCCCTCCCCTCCCCTCCCCCTCTTTTCTCCAATGCTACAGCCAGGTAATTGGCTTGTTTTTTCTGCTATATTTACATATAAAGTTGGGGGTTGAAGCTTTCAAATAGACATATAACACTAAGGTGGCCTTAGTGATATATTTGGGCCAAAATTCCTGCAAAAGTATCAAGCCATCATGGTGGAGTTTTGTAAGTATTAAAGGGCTATAAACTGATTAGACTGAGGTAATGGTGATATGACATAGGTGTCACCAGGTATATGGCCTTCCATAATTGGTAAACATGTCATCTAGAGGCAGAGGATTAAGCTAGCTTTTAGTAGATAGACCTGTTCATATTATCCAAGGAACAATATCTGAACAGACATTTCTCTAAACTTTCAGTCGGATGTACATGTTAATGGGCGGCTTGGGGCAGCAGGAGTGGAGAGTGTCAGAACTCAGTCACCGTCTGCTAGAATACCTCCGCCCTTACCTCTCTCACCCTTATAAAAGTATTAGGGATAGGATTGGAAGGTAAGTTGTGATTTTGCATGAAGGTGCTTTATTTTTAATGTGAAATTTTGATTACTTGCATAGTAAAAGAAGCAAAGTACTAGACTATTAGAGCATTTTGGATGCCTTGTGGTTACCAAGTATTGATTTTTTTTTCTTTTTTCTTTTTTAGTGTGTTAACAGGAATCTTCATGTTTGATCTGGTGCTCCCTGGAGGTGTACCATCCCGTTACCCCAGCTGTGCAGACTTCATTGAATACCTTCTCCCACAACTTTCCATTCTGATTCAAGACTCTGGATCGAACATGATGCAGGACATGGAAGTTGAGGGCGTATCTTGTGATCCAGCTCTCCCTTCCAGCCAAGACATACCCTCTCCACCCCAGTCTTCTCTTGCCATATTTACTGACGATGTGATGGCCCCCATGATGGGCCTAGCAGGCTCCTCTCTTGGTGCAAGTGATAGCCTAAACAAAGTCCTTGCCTCAGTACATAAAGTAGGTCCCAGTCAAATATCAGCTGTGGACCAGTTTGTGAACCTGCCAAGCCTGGACTCTGCAAGCCTCTTGAGTGGGCGACTGGACAAAGATGCCCTCAGGGTTGTTGCTAAACATAAGCTCAGGGACAACTGTGATATATCTGGTGATGTGATATGTCAGCCCATGGAGGTGATTCCCTCTTTGTCAGTCGAGTTGAAGAATCATGTTCACAAAAACCATGTCAAGAGTCAGGCAAACGGCTTTGTGAGAGGTAACGAGGAGCGGAAGACTGCTGTGCGTCTCATGAATACAGTGTGTAGGTGGCTGGTAGGCCAGATGGGACGTTGCTACAATGGTGTTACGCCAGAGATTTACAGGTACAGTGTTCGATTTATTGTTTTATGTTAGATGGTCAGGCAAGCTGTCTATTTTTATTAATCTGATATAAATAATAGATAAAATTGCTTTCATCAGACAGTATAAAAAGCCTGTGTTCATGCATGTAATACAAATATGCATGCTCATACACATATACGTACATGTGCATGCACATCTTATACACTTCATACATCTGCATTTATGTATATGTACATATATGATATATGAAAAATAGATTGCTTTCATCAACATGTATAAAAAGCCAGTGTTCATGCATGTAAATGTATATATGTACAATATGTTTGCTGGTACACACATACATACATGTGCATGCACATCTTATATACATTTATGCATATATATACATATAAGATATATGATAAATAGACAGACAGATAAATATGTAGATGTATGTGTACAAATATATTTGTATGTTAAACTATATGCATGTAAGTTACCATTACCAGTAATTCTAAAGTTTAATTTGTCTGACCCTTTGTAGGTTTCTTCCTTATTTGTGCCAGCTGGAGAGTGTGGACAATGATCCTGAACTTCGTGGTAATTGTGTGGCTACCTTGGCCATCATCAGTCAGTCTATGGTTCTCCCGCATCGTATTGCACCCTTCATGGAAGCCATCACACAAGTTGCTCATAGCAGGTGAGTCTCATGCTTTTTACCAAAGAGGTATGTTTGTTGGAGATTTTTCAATATTATTCTTAACCCATCGCCGACGGGTAAAAATTTTGGTAAGTTGATGTATGCACAGGCTTCTTGGCGCGCATCGGCAGTTTCGGTAGTTTGCGAGCGACATTTAGCACCTAAAAGCTTTTATTTTGCAAAAATGTATAAAAATATTAAAATTTTGAAGGTTTACCTTCATTATAGGTGCCACTGCCTAAAATCTTTACCATATAAATGAAGCCGCTACTATCGGAGAAAAACAACCTCCGTCTAACGAGCCAGTAGCGCGGGAATGACATGATGCCCTCGGCGTTTGGTCCACAACAGCCATGGCATGTACTTATGTGCCACCCGGCAGCAACGGGTTAACCTTTATTTTTTGTTGGCTTATTGTTAGAAGATTCATACAACCATTTAAAAAGTTTAGAAAGGCCACAAAATACACAGAAGAATAAATACACAAAATACACTGAAGAAGAAAGTTTTGCTTAATGTGTTTCGATGCAGATTCAATTATGTGTCATCTATTAGGCATATCCTTGCTGGACATATTTATTGCATAATCGAGTAAGTGTGGTTTTATGAACCGTCCTTTTTTTTTTCCTTCTTTCTTTGTGTGTGTGTCATCTTCATTGACTACAGAATGGCACCACATGCATTCAGCCACCAAAGAGTCAATAAGTTGGCTCTAGTGACAACGTCTAATTTCCCTGTTCCTTGAATTTGCAAGAAAATTTAATTTTTATGAACATCATTTCATTGTTATTGTTATGCCTCTGCTTGTGATTTTAATTGTAATCATTATCATCCTTGTCTGTGACTTGTAGTTATTGTCATTATAGCACCATTCCTTACTGATATTTTTATATTTTGCAGTTTATTGTTATATCTTTTTTTTCCCTTCCTTTAGCTGGTGGCGTGCCCGTGCTGCAGTGCTGTCATTGCTTCAAGTGGCTGTGTTTACCAATATGTTTACCATTCTCAATAATGAAGAGGCAACTTTGCAAATACCAAAACTGGTTGTCGATCTGCTGGCTGATGTGAGGCTGGAGGTGCGGCAGATGGCCTCCACCGTTCTCAGCGGTCTAATCCACTGTAAATTTATTCAGGCTGAAGATAAGCTTTTGGTAAGAATTTTTGTGGCATTCATAGTATTGAGCTCTCAGATTTTTGGATGTGCTTTGTTTTACGAAGTGGATGAAAAAATATAAATTAAAATTTTACTGATGTTTAGTACTTCAGTGTCGCACGAGAAGGATCTTAAAAGAGTATTTATATACATGCAGTGAATCATAACAAATTTTTAAATTATACAATTGTTTTTGTCATTTATTAACTTGTCCACCTCTCAGGGTGAGTTCACATCCAGGCTACAAAGTGGCCAGAAGAGGAAGAGAAGACGAAAAGAGCCATTATCGCCCCAGCAGATTCTTGAGCTGCATGCTGGCATTCTTGGACTTTGTGCGTATGTGAGTGCTTTCCCATACGATGTTCCTGATATGATGCCAGAGGTGTTGGTCACCTTGAGTGAACATCTGAATGATCCACACCCAATACCGGTAAGTTCTTTTGATGAGGTAATGTGTAAAATGAAAATATGGACAAACAATTGATATATGCTATACTGTTTTATTACATGTTTCCTCTAATAACTGCTGTTGATAAGATAATTGAAAGATTTTGTGGGTTTTGATTGTAGCCATTTTTTCTTAAGAGTTCTTTTTTCTTGATTGCTCATTGATTCATGACCTTGAGAAGGTTCAACATATGAGAGTTGTTCTCATGAGATCTGTGATTGCCACATGATTTTTTTCTGTTTTTATTTGATATTCTCTTTTTTGGTATGTATGTCCATGTTTACAAGAATCCTTAAGTATATTTTTGCTGAAATTTTGAGAATGATATTTGTTGTTTCATGAGGAGTTTTATTCACTTCTTTCTCACAGATGTTGTTATATCTGAAGCATCTTGCCTCAAGTTTTGTAATGATACATTGCTTATGGAATATACTTCTTTATGATTATCATTTAGTATCATGTTTATTTATCCTCCAGTTTCTATCCTTCACTGTCAGTTTCATACAGAGTTATTGAAGCAATTTTACTGTCTGCCTCCCCCATCCTGTTCCCCAATAGGCTACCATCAAGAAGACCTTGAGCAACTTCCGCCGCACCCATCATGACAACTGGCGTGACCACAAACAGAAATTCACGGAGGACCAGCTGGTGGTGCTGACAGACTTATTACTCTCACCTTCATACTATGCATAATTTGACTGAAATATAGGAGAAGAATCCATTGTTACCATTGTAAAAGGAAGAAAGAAGAAAAAAGGGAGTTTTGTATTGTTTTAAAGTACAAGTAACTACATGTATGTAAAGTATGGAGAGTGTACGTACATAGAGATTTTCATTGTATCTCAAGTTTTATTTATTGGTCAACAGAAAAGATATCCTTAAGAATTTGAGGAAGTAGTTTAAAAATTTTGTGAATGCGACACATGTGAACTGAAAGCATGAATGTGTTGTGAGAATGGAAATCACTTGGATTTATTAATCAGCATTATTAAAGCCAATCAAGTCACTCAGATGTCATTTGGAACTAGTCAGTAATGACTGCTTATTAGATCTGCTCAGAAAGGTGACAATTATTGTGAGTTTACATTATTCTCTCTTGTTTTCTTCTCTGCTTACATGGCTTAAGTTGAATGTTTTAAACAAGGCTGTGTTGAAGGTAAGGCTATATAATGGAATTGTTTATCTACACATTTGTTAGAATGTGTAAATATGATACAATACTTATATATATATTTATATATATATACTTACTAAGTATTATTTCTAAGACTTTCCTTCTTTTTATCTGTGAGATATGGTAAACAGTTCCATAATATAAACTTTTAAATATAAAGTGCTGTTTGTTTTGGTTAATGTTAGGTGTGATTTTTTTTTTTTGCATGGAATGATTGAAAAGGAAAGTAGTTTATCGTACTGAGGTTTAATATAAGTAACATTATAGCATCTATAATTTTAGCTGGATGATAGCCTTTGTTGAGTGGTTTTATGCTGAAAGAAATGATGCAGGAATATATGTTTGTTTTCATATTTTTAGTATTTGTTTCATACCATTTGGACAGTTTGAAAAGTGATGGTCTTCAGTTAAATTTGAACTAAGAATTCAATACAAATATCCATCATTGAATATTGTATATTCTACCTATCTCTTGCACAGGGGTCTTCCTCTCTTGCTCCAAATCACTTCAGGAGTGTTTGAGATATTCCAGATATCATACTTAAGCATGGTTATTCTTATGAAAGCCAAGCAGGGATTGAATTTACTGGTTCTTGGATTTATGAGTTAGGATTGGAGTAAGGTGTTTCTGTGCTGATCTGGTACTACTAAAGATCGTGTATATCTTAGTATGGGACATACATCTGGTATGGGATAATAGGGACTATGTTCATCATGTAATGTTAACCTCATTAGACATTGTAAAGTTGCAAGTAAAAACAAGACTAAGGTCATAAATTAGGTATGCACATTAAAACCATTTCCCCATCTGGCTACTCTGTATTGTCTGAAGAAAAGGGGTGTTCAGGTCTTTACAAACCGCCAAATACAACTTCTGGAGAAGGATTTTGTTTACTTGAGAGGATATTCTGTATACAAAATCCTCTCCTCTTTATTCTGTAAAGTTTTCTATTACTACCTTTGTACTTTCATATTATTAAACTGCATACAAGGCTTGCTGTGTGCTCAAGCTACTGTCAGTGATCCAGTATAATATTAAATTTTATAAGACCAGTGTGATGAGGATGAGCTTGCTCTTGTTTAAGCCTGTGGAGGTTTTGGGAATGATATTTAACTAATTTTACTAATGTTAGATGCACATTATTGATGTAATGTTTCCTTTGGGATGCCTTGTATTTACAAAGATACTGGATACTATGTTTCACGGTCTTACAAGTACAGTGGGATAGGTGACAATAAAAAGGAGAGAAAAGTTTGTTTTTTTCTGCTGTGATGTGTACATTAATACAGTACAATAGAGATAGAATTTTGTATTGGATATCACCATACTATTCAGGCATCCATATGTTATTTTAATTACCATAATGCATGCACATTGTGATCAATATGGTTAGCATATTGAAGAGAACCTTGTTCATATTGTACAGAGCATTAATGTTTGTTATGCTTCTATACATTCTTATACAAAATGAATGCATTATATTGTTTTGGTTTCATTAATATAAAGGATTTTTTTATAATGAGTTATTTGATTTTATACTGTAATGTTCACACTTATATATAGTAGGTAAAACTTCTTCAGCCCCTGTATCTTGAATATCAGCAGAGTAGATTCTCTTATGATAGTTTATTGTACATAAGTCTCTTTTTAAAGGCTCAAATTATGCAGGTCTTTCCTGGGTTCCTTTATTACAAGATTTGGGACACCCCTCCCAGTTAAGGTTTGGGTAAGAGGTTTCCTTCTCTGTGTAAACTGCATATAGGGAAGTTGCCAAACTCGATTAGTGGGTATTAAAGTACCAATAAAGAAAGAAAACCACCTTTTGATTTTTGTACACATTCTGAGTAGATGTATAGAAAAAGTACTGGATTAAAGGGGGAAAAAATCTAAGCTGAGAAAATAACTTGATGTTGTTAATGTGTGGCTCACTTAACAGATAACAATGTTATATAAACTTCCTTACTGACTAAAACCAGATTACGTTCCCTCAATATGATTTTCATCAAAATCAAAGTTTTATATCTATCCTAAATCTAAGGAAAACTAAAGATTTTATATATATAAGGCTTGTGATGGCTGAGGCATTTAGTGTTATACAAGGCAAATAAAATTATTCAGACTCAAGGGATTTCTAATTTCTTTGGTGTGTTGAGTTATAATTTATCAGGTGAAAAATATGAGCTTCCTCTTGTATTGTATATTAAGTTACCAAGTTATGTATACAGAAAAACCTAATATATCTTGTGCATAATTCAAATAATACCTTTTCTTAAGGTATCATTTACAGCCCTTAGAATTTCCGAGTGGAGCTAACCAAAGTGTTGCCAACCTTGTTATCTGAAAAGGATAAATTCATTATTTTATTCAACCCAGGTGTTGGTATTTTTATATCAGAATATGGGCTATGGCTTTTAAATGTTTTATTTCCCCTGTTAGTACATTTTACAGGCCATTAATATTTACTGTTAATGAGATCATTGAATATTTTGGTTAATAAATTGTACTGAATTTTGTTCATGATAGTCTAGCCAGTATCTAGAATCTATTAAACATGTATGCAAGTAATCTGCTCAATATGAAAGTTACCCAAACAGTAGTAATTATGATTTCCCTAATACTTTTTGTTTTATATGTTAATCAAGTGAAAAGTGAGATGTATTTTTTACAATAATAATGCTGACAAGAAGCAGACAGAATTATGTGGAGTGAACAGGGAAAAATAGACCTGGCATCTTTTGACATGCTAAAAAATGTGCCTAGTGCTGGGGTGTTTGAGGTTTTCCAATTGACCGTCAGGGTACTGGAATAACTGAATTCACTGAGGGATGTGCAAGCTAACACAGTTGAGGGATTGTTGAGAACTTTCTTCAATTATATAATATTCATTAATTAAGGAAATTGTGATTTGAACCACCATTTGAGGCATGGGACAAATGCTGACAATATGACCTTTACTTAATAAATGTGAGGGGTAATAATAATTCTACATTTTACCTTGGGTTTGAAGGATGATAGGCTTTCATAAAATATTCCTAGCATAGAAATAAATGTTTTTATGGATTTGTGGCCTAGATAAAGTTATAAAAATATAATTCTTGCACATTTTATTGCAAATTATAGCCATCAAAAGATTTACCAATCCTAAGCTGCAAAAGAGGCCTTGTGTAAAGGGTCTAAAATCTTGAAAAGAAGTTTAATGATCATCCTTAGCCTTTTTATTCTTCCTATAGTGTCTGAACTAGTCATGAAACTATTATTGACCTGTTGACACTGCCAAAAACAAAATCTGGGAGGCTGCAGAGTTTACAGCAACAATCTGGCAGAAGCAAATACTTTTTAAAAATTAATTATCAAAGATATGAAGATACACCAATGAGATGGCGTTAATCAAATAGTGAACCAAGAAGGAAGAAGAGGAGGAGAAGGGAGAAAGAGTGAAAAGAAATGGAAGGAAGTTTGAGCCAAGGCACATGAATGTTGAAGTAATGTTTGGAAGTTTGAGCCTCTTCTATCACTAGCTATGGGTACTCCATTTATTCCTAGCATACAGGAGTAAGTGGTGACCCAAGGGATCAGTAGGTTGAGACTATGCATTAACCATATGTACAAGGCCAAACATTTTGATTACTATCATCTGAAAATTTTACTTCTACAACAGCCGAGTTTAGTATCATCCCGATTTAGAACAAAAGGTTCAAGAAACAACTTTAAATAGGTGAACTTTTATTTAATCTGTATAAATTATGATGTTTATTTACATCAAATTCTAGGAAATGAATTCAACTGAGGAAAGACTGTCTGCTCTGCCCACCAATCCTAGTATTGACATTATCTGCAATAGAAAAAAAAAATAATCATTGAAAAATGCAATTGGTATATATAGCCTGTCTGTCCATTAGCTCCTAGTACTTGTAACATTGCAAGCTTATGGTTTTTCTTCTATAAATCATGACATTAAGACAAAAGAAAATCTTATCCTTGTTTCTCCAATTTATGCTATGAAATCAGAAACTTGTTGGAAAGAACATACCTTCTTATATTCAAAATATATTTACATATAGATGAAGCTCTTCACTTCTTTAGGAGCTGGTGACGGACCAGTACAAAGGGGAGGGCCAGGCCAGATCCAAAGAAGACAATGAAGACAGCCGAGAGGCGGAACCTGTTCTTGATTTGGAAAGGCAGGTTCTGTGGAGAAAATTATTACAATTATTATTGAATACAGACCATAGTAGTGTTGATATATAATTAATAATTCAAAACCATGTTGACGGGGCCCTCACACTTGAGAATGAAGTTTGTCAAGTATGATCAGATTTTCACGATTTTCATGATTTTTAAATATTTTATATACACATATACTGTGATAAACAACAAGAAGTTTCACATTTCACTATTTTATTATTATTATTATTATATATTTTTTTGTATTCTTATCTCTGCATCACACTTGATGCATTATATGGCATTCACATGGTATTCTGAGTGTAGCCAGTTCCTTTCGCAATGTACTAATTGCATTAACTGCGCATGGTTGTCAAAGTTTAGCCTAGTCATCACAGGCTTTGGAGTGCCTAACCACGTGAGGCATTTCATATGCATAAACAACTGCTGCAGCTGTGATTGAGAAGTATTTCTCAATGTATTATGTTTATTAGTTACAAAAATAACATTTACCATTAGTTGTGTCCCCTTAGTATGTGATGAGGGCATACGTCTGCAAGATGGTGTATGAACCACTTTATAATTTTTCAGACATAAGTATTCTAGCCCCACCCCTTTCTTTAAACAAGTATGCTCACTGATATGAACTGCCTAAGCAGTTGCTGGTTATTATCATGTAATATATTACAATTTTTAACTAAATATTCTATAATTTATGAATTTTGTAAAAGTGTAACAACATGGTTAGACTGAAGCAAGTTATACCGAATCAATAAATTAAAAAATTATGACATTTTCATCTTGAACAGATAAGAAAAGTTAAAAAGAAGAGGTAACCGAGAGGTATGCGTGGAAATAGAGGGAAATGGACAACGCTATCTTATACAGCATAAGAGATGGAATAATAACAGTTTATGCAGCAGCAGCCTCATATTTACAGGTGCCACATACCCGGAATGTTGGCCACTCACTTAACCCATTGCCCGGGTTTTTGGCAGCGTGATTTCCATGATGCAACTGGATCCAAAGGGTTAATGGTGAATATGAGTCCGCTGCAGCTAATACTATGTTGTTTCGGACTATTTCTTACACACTATAAGCTGGTGGTGTCCATTCACCTCTATCTCTGTGTATTGCTCTTGGTAACTTCGGCTATTTTACCTTTTAGCCCACTAACAACGGGGGTCCCACATATGAGACACCCCAAAAAATATACATTGCCAGGCATCCTGACTGTGACGCTATATCAGGGCTCACGCTCTGATACAGCAGGTCTGCCCTCCAATACTCCCCTCAGGAAACATTCTCTTCACCTCGATATGTATGGCAAGATAGAGCTGCATATATACCTTAAAGAATAAACCAAACACCTTTATATCTCGAAACACCAAACTTTCCTTTATTACAGTATTTTCTGGCTGGCTTGGTTTCTAATTTCTTTTTCCAGCATTTGCGGCACTTTTAGGGCTCACATATCAAGCTCTGATAGTAACCGCTAATGGCTCATGGTCTATTTCTTCTGCATAGCCACTATATACAGAGTACCCAGAATTGATGCAACACTGAAAACAAAACGTTCCACACTAGTATTTTGTCAAGGAATGGCGATAACGAGGTGGAAAGTGCAAATACATATTAGGTTTTCTTCTGCGCATGCGTATTTTTGCGTTTCTCGACGCAAGTTTTGACAGATGGATTCGCAGGTAGTCGGTGACATAGAGCTGGTAAGAAATGTTTTGTTTTTTGGTGTTGCGTCATTATTCTTAAGACTATGCAGTGCCAACGAAGAAGAAAAAGACCTTAATAACTATCGCAGTTCGATTTCTGAGGCCATCAAGTACCCCAAATCCCCCCCCAAAAAACGATAAAAACGAAGTGATCCACGATCCACAATAGACCGACCGAAAGAAGCGAAGGAAAATTGACAGTTCGGTCTTTCGATATATAAAGGTATTTGGTTTATTGTTTACAGTATGGATGTAGCTCTATCCTGCTGTACATACCGAGGTGAAGAGAATGTCTCCCGGGGGGACCCTCCCCTCAGGCAGTGCCCGAAGTGTACGCCTAGTCACAGCACCGTATATTGCTAGGCTAGGTTGGGTTCTGGGTTCTGACGTTTTTTGGTGCTCGAAAGGTGCGAAACCCCGTAAATTCTGCCGAAAGATGCGTTGTATTCCCGTAGAGTTTTTTGAATTTTGGCACATTGGTGCACAGACTTTCAAAGATGGCAGGCATGTCCGTAGAGTTTCATTAGCCGATCTTTAGCCATTTTTGGGATATTTTTTTTTTGTGTTTTTGTTTGCTATTCTTCTTATTTAAGCCTGTTTTACCCCATAATTTCTCTGATATACTTCATGCCCTCCCCTACTAACGGGACTAACAAATTAAGATTGTTGATGGAAGTGGTACTCAGATCTCATCAATGAAGCATTTGCACAAGAAACATCAAGAATCGTTGAAATCAGTGGATTTCATGCAGATGAATATCAAAATTAGTTCGAAAGTAAGCCCCTACCCTGTTATGCATATTGACCGTCAGGGCACCTTAGATTATTGAATAAAGTTTGTGACATGGAATTAGGTCAGCTTGTTTAATCCTACAAGTTCCCTGATATACTACATGCCTTCCCCTGCTATCAGGACTTAACAAATCAAGATTGATTATTAGCATAGCAATCGCAGCCAACAAAGTTGTTCTTGTCGGTAGAGGTTGAAGACCGCGACGCGCGTAGATAGAGGAAAATGGACACCGCCATCTTATAGAGCGGGAAAAATAGAAGGGGATAGCGTATAGTTTAAGATGCACCGGCCTTATAGTCACCGCTAAATGAGGAAAATATAACGCGCGGCCGCCTTTCAAATTCAAAGTCGATGAGATTGTTTACCTTGCGAGGAATAACACGACACTGACCCACGAATGCATTTTTGCGTTCGCGAACTAGTCCGTGTATCATTACGCGCTTGTCAAAACGATATTTGGCTAATTATCTGTCTGCTGGTACGCATTTATACCTTTAAAGTCTTTTAGTAATGTTATTATACTTCAATTGCATATTTTTATATTTATCTATACCCTCATATCGAATCCTGCGCATTGAGTGTTTCACACTTTCTTGCGCCAGCCACAGGTTGACAGCTCACCAACCCGCTCATTTCGAGATTGAAAGCCGGTGAGAAATGTTGCGTTTCCAGTGTTGTGTTGATTCTGGGTTCTTTTTTAAGACCTTTACAGTGGCATCGAAGAATAATTAGACTTCAGTAACCATCCCAGTTTTACATCTGAGCCCATCAAGAGCTCCAAAGGACGAAAAAGGTGATTAAAATCGAAGCAATCCCAACAGTACAAAGAAACGAAAGTTTCACGTTTCCGGATATAAAGGTATTTGGTTTATTATTTTACGGTGTGAATGCAGCTCTGTCTTGCCATACATACCGTGGTGGAGAGAATGTGTCCTGGGGGGTGTTGGGGGGCTTGCCCCCCATCAACCCTCCCCTCGGGCAGTGCCCGAAGGGCACGCCTAGTCACGGCAATTTATATTGATATATTAGGTTGGTTGGTTTATTGGTCAATACGTTTTTGGGGTTTGGAACGTGTGAATTC
>NC_091582.1:22741496-22746496 GCF_042767895.1 Penaeus vannamei | reverse complement strand
TTCCCTTCCGGTGCCTCTATATCGCCAATGACTACACTTAGAAATACAAAATTTTACCTTAAAGTTGAGGGGACGGTGGTTGGGAAGTGACGAACCGCAGACGAAATTCTACAACTGGAACACGGTTATTGTATTTCACTGAGTTTCGTGTTATCCCCGATATTGTAACGGTTTTAGTGAGAGATCGATTTCACCGCAAAGTTGGAAAAAAATCGGAAACGCAAGTAGCACTGTAAATAACCTTCACCTTTGAAACAAACAACTGTAACAACAGAACTGTCAAATTTGCCGGGAGAGGGCAGCGATGCGCAGGTATACCATGTATTTCTAATGAAACTATGGTACGTATATGGTAAAGTCGATCACATCGTGTATTTAAGGAATGAAGATTTGATAAATGCGCTTTTCGTTAAAATTTCATATAAATTAAAACACAAACACATTTTACTACAATGCATTTACAAGAACTTTGTAGTGACGTCACTAGCTACATGCGCCAAAACAGTTCACGTTGGTTCCCGCGCAGCTAAGTGGTTTGCTGCGGCGCGAGGGGGTTGGACTTGGTCGCTGGAGGCTCGTTGGGTCTTAGTCCCCGTGCGGCATTCTGCGCGTCAACTTTTCCTCATTTAACTAGAACAGGTTCGCTTATACAAATCCATTTTGATAGCAATGCATGTAGTTTTTCATCGCCTACATCGCTATGACCTTCAATTTTCACCTAGTCGGTGCGGTCCTATCGTAAACCTTAACCCAGACGCTTACGAATGACGAGACTATAACAATCACCAAACCAGATAAGGGTCGTGGAGTTGTCATTTTAAACAAACATGACTATTATAAAAAAATATGCTTGATATTCTTGATGACCATACTAAAAGTACCTATAATTCCCTGTCAACTTCTGGCTCCCAACCCGGAATGCTTTATAGCCATCCCAACGTTCACAAACCAAATATCCTTCTAATCGATTGGCACTTTTAACTACAACTGCAAAATTCCTGGTTCCTTTCATTTCTCCGTTAACTACCAATCAGTATACTGTACCATTGAAAACTCCACAGCCTATGCAAATTACTTAACTTCCCTTGACCTTTGACAACCCCTCACTATGGCGAGTTCTGATGTGGAATCGTTATTCACGAATGTGCCACTTCGAGAAACCACGGAGATTATAGTTGACAGCATACAAACCACCCATCTCAATAAATTTGGATTAACAAGAGACAACCCCAAGAAACTACTCAATATTGCAGCTCATCACTCTGTTTTCTCGTATAACAATGATCTTTCTACGCAAACAGAGTAGCAATGGGTACCCCACTTGGCACCTCATATGCCAATACCTTTCATTATCTTGGAATTACCTGGCTTCAACAATGCCCACCAGAATTCAGACCGGTTTACTGTCGACGATATATGGACACTTTCGTTCTGTTCAAACACCCTTCACACGGTGATTTGTTTTTGAATTATCTTTAACTTTAAATGTACCTGTGAAACGCAACATAACAACCAACTACCCTTTCTAGATGTGTGTCGCCAACGATAATGGACGTTTCCATACCAGTATTTACCGTAAACCAACCTTTACTGGCCTCGGCCTTCATTTTCTCAGTAATATTCCATGCATTTATAAAATCAACAGCATAAGAACACATCACTAGAGCCTATGATCTGTGTAGTCATTGGTCCTCTTTCCACAATGAAATAAAATTTCTAAATAACTTTGTAAGTAATGGGTACCCACTGCATTTATTTGATGAAATAACTGACTTTACTTAGTAACAAATTTTCAATTCCGCCAATTTTATCAACTGCAAAAAGGGATCACAGATATATGAGACTGCCATTTATGGGAAGATTAAGCTTTGAAGTGAGAAAACAGCTAAGAACGCTGGTACATAACAATTACCCTCAAATGAAATTTACGTTTGTCTTTAGCAGCTCTAACACCATTGCAAACTTTTTAAAACAGCCTACGAGATGCCACTCTGATTTATGTTTTAATATCGTCTATTTATTTACCTGTCCTGACTGCCAAGTCGGGTACGTAGGATCAACCTCCCGGTGGTTACAACCGAATATTGGAACATAAAGGCAGATCTTTTCGTACTCGGCTTCCGCTGAGCAGACCATCCTTCTCGGCCATATGAGAACATTCCCATAATCACTCACATCCTTTCTCCAACACAGATTTCAATATACTATCCACTCACGCCAAGATCTCATTATCTCGGAATCCTTGCTAATTCGTATGATGAAACCCGAACTCAACAACTCAACGACTGCAACCATCCTGTTTACTAACTAGCTGTTTTTACACCTGGCTATCACCCATGTTGGTTAGTTTTTATCCCTTATCATTCTTTCACTATGGTTATATTCTTACATGTTTTTTTAGTTTTGTTCACAATATTGTTCTTTGTATATTATTTCCCGTTCTTGTGTTTTACGTAGTTTTGTAATTGTTTGTTTTGATCCCATGTTTAGTTGTGATTTTAAGAGCCATTTTTATTGTTATGTCTAATTGCCTCTTTTTGGTCCATTGGTATATCATTGATAATGGAGAATTGGTTGTTCTTCGAAACGTGTGCATATTATTTACATGAAATTATTTACGACTGTCTTAGTCTACTTCTTCATACTGACTAATATATATATATAAATATATATATATTATATATATATATATATATATATATATATATATATATATATATAATATATATATATGTATATATATACATATATATATGTATATATATAAATATACATATGTATATATATATATATATATATATATATATACATATGCATATGTATAATATATATATATATATATATATATATATATATATATATATATATATATTATACATTTATACAGGCACACACACATATGTATGTATATGCTCTATATACGCTCACATCCATCTGCAGTGCAGTAAAAAGGGACCCATAATATTAGGAACAAAACACTCCTTTACGCAAATGAGCGGCAGGAGGGACGGCAGACAGCCTGGCGACGAGGAAGTACAAGGTATGTTTGATCCCAAATTTTTGCCACGTATTTTGGACATTGCAATAAGACAAGTAAGAGAACAGATAGGAAGATAACGACAATGAGAAATATGACAAAATGCGTGAGAATGTGTGAAAATATGGAGATATTTAGGAAATGATAGAAAACGCAGAAAACTAAAAACTGAAAACAATCTCATCCGTATGTATGTGCACACACACACACACACACACTGTATATGTATATATCAGTCATACCCACACACAAACTCTATCTCTCACACACGGAATGTCAAGAAGATATGGAAGGAACGTTGCTGATAAGAAATTATGGCTACGATAAACTAAGCTCGTAACATTTTAATTTCTTGTCCATTTCATTTTGATAAGGAAAGGGTGCTAACTATTGCTAACTATTGTATCGTAGTAATATTAATGTTCAAGTCGTGCATTTTTTCAACAATGGCAAATTGATAAATAGTCTTCTAGATCTGCTATAAGCAAATTATAATTTCTCCATTTGTGAAAGGTGTGATTATCAAATTTTTATTATTCTAATTGATAAATGATTTTATTTATTCATTTTATTTTTCAGGCGTGTCGTCTAAGGTCATTAGCAGCGTATATAAAATACAGCGGTAGGGGGAGGTTTGGAGGCGAAACCCCCAGGTCATCATTATCAATATACTTATCAAACAGCCTGTTGACCCTGTTTTTTCACACAGACACACTTGGCAGTTGGTGATCAACAAGAATTTCTGTGCTTTATTCTTTCTATTGTAAATCTGGGAACTGATGTCGAAACAGGATTTGAATTACGAGACTGAACATTGTTCCCTTCATTATTCATAGTTTCTTCCATCACTTCAAGCATAGTGCTCTTTTTCTGTTAGATTTAGGTATTGTTCATTTTCGGATGGTTTTTATACATTAAAACGAGAAAAGTGTCGAGGTTGCGCAAATCAGTGCTATCACCGTTCACAAATTCCAAATCATTGTCATTGATTTGTTTGATAAAAAAATCTGTTTTATGAAAACCTGTTTCAAACTATTCGTCAGTGGAATCTCCCCTTCAATGGCAGATTATCTAGAGTAATCACTCTAGGGGATAACTCCAGTGTTGTGTGGAATTGACCCTAGAGAACTGATGAGACAAAGGGAAAATCGATGACAGTTGACCAACCCGGGGCTAACTGCCGGACATTGACCCCCAGATCGACCAAACACAGACACCAGACTTGCAATTTGCCTTTACCAAGGACAGTCTATGCACCAATACTTATTCAGAGCTTGCCTTTGCCCTTGGTGTGGCGTCCCGAAAAAACAAAAACACTGGAACGGCGGGAGTCAGACGCCCACACACCATAGAATCTGAGCCATATATAACGAAGGCTTACCCTCTCCTCGGCTCCCTGGAAGACCCCAGGAGACCACATGGTTGTGACGAGGAGAGGTCTTTAGGATAGACCTGGAGGTGCTGGAGGGTCTCCTGGCAGGAGGTCTGTACTTGCTCACGTTCGTCATCCACAGACAGGGGAGCCCATAGAGTATGATGGATGCTAGAAGTTCTAAGTCGATATCTTTTCGGTTTTCTAGATGTATCGGAAAGGCGGTCGGATAAATGCATATCCTTGTACGTCATTTAGATACAAATTGAAGATTTGTATGCCGGTTAAAAACTCAGATGTGCGTTTGTGTATAGGCCTACGTGTGTGCGTCAAAGTGTGTTCGATTTAGAAATTGTCTGCTTGTGTGTTAGAGAGATAGCGTGTCTACATAATAAGTGTTTATTTGTGAATGTTTCTGAATATAGTGATGTCGGAATACATGCATGTGCTTGCGTGTGACTTCATGTGTGCACGCGTGGGTATACACAGTTATATATGTGTAGCGTCACACATTCGTACCGTTTCATTTTTATTATTCTACTCATTTCTGTTTCCTTTTCAGCATTTACAGATAATATTCAAAATCAGATT